>NC_057722.1:28767032-28908024 GCF_004010195.1 Chiloscyllium plagiosum | reverse complement strand
TCCCCCACTCACCTATTGTACTCTATGCTACTTTCTCCCCATCCCCACTCTCCTCTCCTTTATCTCTCCACCCTTTAGGCACTCTGCCTGGATTCCTGATGAATGGCTTTTGTCTGAAACGTTGATTTTCCTGCTCCTCGAATGCTGCTTGAACTGCTGTGCTTTTCCAGCACCACTCTAATCCAGAATCCGGTTTCCAGCATCTGCATCATTGTTTTTGCCTGGCCCAGAGTTATGCCTTACTCCAGGGCATTATAGAAATGAGTAAATTTCAGTTTATAAGGCAGTTCTCAGCACACATTCCTGGCTAAGCCATTGTAAAGACTTTTGGAAGGTCTGGCAAATTATTTTATTTCAGAAGACACGTGTGCATTGGTGATAAAATGTGTGGATGGCTTGAGCAACAGATTTGGATATAATATGTTTTAGGTATAGTATTGCGCGGATATGCTTAAAAGTTATTGCACAGGGTCAGTGGAAATAATCTGACAATTCTCAGAACATGTTGTGACTTGCCAAACTGTCCTTTCTAAAGAACAGCTGCAGTTGTATTGCCTCAATAACAATTCGACAAAGACAAATTCAAAACTGATGACTACTATACCATTTGCAAGACTAAAGTGTGAAGGAGAGAAAAGGAAGCTGCATCCAACACACTGGAGTTAAGTAACTAGGCACAGGAGGAACATGTGGGGAAAATCATCTCTATCGGATACTTTGGAATAAACTAAGTTCAATGTGAATCAATCTAGACTGATCACTTCCTCAGAAATTAATTAAGGGGCACCAAACAAGAACATCTGCTGTGCAATCAAAGAATAAATGGAGGCAATGAATTACCAACTGGCACAGTGCCACTGGCGCAAAGCCATCAAGAACAGAAGACCCAATGAAGAAGGGTTAGCCCTCCTCAGATTGCATCCAATCCAAGTGAATCTAGACTGAACACCTACAGGCAGTAGAGTCAAGATTAGAGTGGTGCTGGAAAAACACAGCAGGTCAGGCAGCATCCGAGGATCATTCATGATGAAGAGATTTTTTCTGAAACATCGATTTTTCCTGCTCCTCAGATGCTGGCTGACCTGCTGTGCTTTTCCAACACCACTAATCTTGACTCTAACCTCCAGCATCCTCAGTACCCACTTCTACCTACAAGCAGTAACTATGTGTTCTCTATAATTGCTCTGTAACTTTATATTAAGCACATTGTTAAGAAAAGCTGTTGGATTTGTTGTTAAATGGTGACTCTGAGACCCTGATTTTTGTTCCCAATTCAGGGGAAATCACTGTTCTGCAAATTCCAACTCTGGAAGTGGCCGCTAGCCTTCCAATTTGGACCGTGGGTGGGACAGATTGAAAGTTGAGCCGAGGCAGATATGAGGAGGCTGCCTGGCTCCCGAGTTGGGGTGGTTGGATAGCCTGCCTGGGGATTTTGATCTGTGAGCAGAATTTAAAAATAAAGATTAAAACTAAAATTATCCCTCATGATCTCAAACTTATCCATGCCAAACTTTGCCCCTCCATTCATTTGCCCTCACATTTTACCATGTAAACCTACTCAGTAGTGAGACAGAGGAAGTTCAGATGAGTTACTGCAGAATTCCCATCCTCTGACCTGCTCTTGGAGCCACTGCTGCGTAAGTCTTTCAACAACCATTTCACTTCCTTTGGCAATTTCTTTTACAAACATAGCAGATGCAACAACTATCCCCATGATCTGCTCAGAGATCCAAACAAGCTTGCTTGCTAAACAGCTGTTAATATTTTGATCAATTGACTGTATTTGCTGCTCACAATGTGAACTTCATTACACTGAGGAAATTTCAGATAGAAGAGGGGATCATTTTGCAGAAATCCATCCATTCTGCCTGGCCTTAATCTTTTTCTTAAATTCATTCATTGGATGGACATTACTGGCTGGGGAAGAATTTATTGCCCTTGAGAAGGTGGTGCTGAGCTACCTCCTTGAAATGCTGTAGCCCAGTTGGAGAGAGTGGACCCACAATGTCGTTAGGGAGAGAGGGCCAGGATTTTGACCAAAGGGTATTAAAGGAACAGCAATAATTTTCCAGTTCAAGGTGGGGAGGGACTTGGAGGGTACTTGCAGGTGATACATTCTTCCACTCTCTGGTCATTTTAATTTTCCATCCGTCCCTGATTCTAACCTCTTTCCTCAAACTGAACAATTATTCTTGTTCAGCTTCACTGAAACATCATCTTTCAATTCAGCATTTTATAACCTTCCAGAGATCATAACAGATGCTGGTCGTGGTTATGTGGTTGCTACTTCCAGCTCCTCAGCGTCTTTTGTTTCTTTGCCTGTCCAAGTCCCACCTATTTTTAGCTTGCAGCATTTTCATTTGTGTTCTTTAATTATTCCTCCACTCCATGCGGTCAGATTATTTTCCTTTCACTCATTTCCTCCTTTACACTCACCTTCACCTTACACTCTCACCACAGCCCCATCTGGTTTGTAGTTGTTTAAAAATTATTTATTCCTCAACCTCTTCCTAGTTCTCACGAAAGGTCATCGACCTGAAACACAATCTGTTACATGGCCCACACAGTCCTTCCAGGAGTTTCTCTTCTTATGTACAGAAAGAAAATTGCCTTTATGTGGAAATACTTGCACCCTTGCTCCGTCTAAAAGTCTTGCTTCAGCAGCTGTTCAATCTTTTAACCTTCTCTACTCTTTCATGGATTTTATTAAGTCATTGTGAACAACTTAAGCCTGTGTATAATCTGTTGCCTATTATTAGGGATGGAGACCATATTCTAATTATATTCCAACATTCAGGACTCCGATGTTGTGGCCATTTCAGAGACATGGCTAGAGCATAGTCAGGAATGGATGTCGCAGGTTCCAGGGTTTCGATCTTTCATTAAGAACAGGGAAGACAGTAAAAGAGGGGAAGGTGTGGCCTTGTTAGTCAAGTTCAGCGTAACGGTGGCTGAAAGAACTTTTGATGAGGACTCATCTACTGAGGTAGTATGGGCTGAGGTTAGAAACAGGAGAGGAGAGGTCACACTGCTGGGAGTTTTTTTATAGGCCTCCGGAAAGTTCCAGGGATATGGAGGAGAGGATCGGCAAAATGATTGTGGGTAAGAATGAAAGGAACAGGGTGAACATTATGGGGACTTTACCTTCTCCAATATTGTGTGCAGGACGGTCTCCTGCCACAGTATGTCGAAGGGCCGACCAGAGGGGATGCCACATTGGATCTGGTACTTGGTAATGAACCAGGTCAGGTGTTTGATTTAGTGGGAGGTGAGCACTTTGGAGAAAGTGACCATAATTCAGTTATGTGTTGCTGGAAAAGCGCATTTTCCAGCAACACATTTTCAGCTCTGATCTCCAGTATCTGCAATCCTCACTTTCTCCTCCATAATTCAGTTATGTTTAGTTTAGCGATGGAAAGGGATAGGTGCATGCCACAGGGCAAGAGTTATCGATGGGGCAAAGGCAATTGTAACGAGATTAGGCAAAACTTAGGATGCATAGAATGGGGTAGCAAAATGCGGGGGAGGGGACAATCGAAATGTGGAGCTGGTTTAAAGAACAAATATTGTGTGTCCTTGATAGGTTTGTCCCTGTCAGGCAGGGAGAAAATGATAAGGTAAGGGAACTGTGGTTTACTAAAGAAATTGCATCTCTTGTTAAGGGGAAGAAGGAGGCTTATGTGACGATAAGACAAGATGGTTCAGATGAGATGGAGAGTTACAGATTAACTAGGTAGGATTTAAAGAGACAGAGTTAAGAAGAGCAAGGAGAGGACATGAGCAGTCTTTAGCAGGTAGAATAAAGGAGAACCCTAAAGCTTTCTATAGGTATGAGAGGAATAAAAGGATGACTAAGGTAGGAATAGGGCCAGTCAAAAACAGAAATGGGAAGTTTTGTGTGGACTCTGTAGAGACCAGAGAGGTGCTAAACAAATATTTCTCATCTGTTTTCACTGAGGAAAAGGAGAATATTGTAGAGGAGAAGAATGAGATACGGGATATTCGACTAGAAAGGACCGAGTTAGTAAGGAAGAGGTGTTATGAATTCTAGAAGGAGTGAAAGTAGACAAGTCCCCTGGGCTGGATGGTATTTACCTGAGGATTTTTAGGGAAACTAGGGAGGTGGTGTTGGAGCCTTTGGCTTTGATCTTTGAGTCGTCATTATCTACAGGCTTGTTACTGCAGGACTGGAGGATAGCAAATGTTGTGCCCTTGTTAAGAAGGGCAGTAGAGATGTCTCAGGTAATTATAGACCAGTGGGCCTTACATCTGTTATAGGAAAAGTTTTGAAAAGGATTATAAGAGATAGGATTTATAATCATCTAACAAGCAATAATTTGATTGCAGATAGTCAACATGGTTTTGTCAATGGCAGGTCATGTCTCACAAACATCATTGTGTTTTTTAAGAAGGTGACCAAGCATCTGGATGAGGATAGGGCAATTGACATGGTGTACATGGACTTCAGCAAAGCCTTTGATAAGGTTCACATGGTAAGCTTTTAGAGAAAATGCAGAGTCATGGGATTGAGGGCGATTTAGCAGGTTGGATTAGAAATTGGTTTTCTATAAGATGGCAGTGAGTGGTGGTAGGTGGAAAATATTCAGCCTGGAGTCCAGTTACTAGTGGTGTGCCACAAGGATCTGTTTTGGGACTACTGCTGATTGTCATTTTTATAAATGACATGGACGCAGGCATAGGTTGTTGAGTTAGTAGGTTTGCAGATGACACTAAAGTCAGTGGAGTGGTGGACAGTGTGGAAGAATGTTGCAGGTTGCAGGGGGACTTGGATAAACTGCAGAATTGGGCTGAGGGGTGGCAAATGGAGTTCAATGCAGATAAAAGTGAGGTGATTCATTCTGGGAAGAACAACAAGAAGGCAGAATACTGGATGGAATAATGGAACGATTCTTGGTAGTGTGGATGTGCAGAGGGATCTTGGAGTCCATGTACATAGATCCTTGAAAGTTGCCACCCAGGTTGATAGTGCTGTTAAGAAGGCATACGGTTGGTTTGTTTTATTGGTAGAGGGATTGAGTTTCAGAGCTGTAATTTCATGCTGCAACTACACAAAACGCTAGTGCAGCCACACTTGGAATATTATATACAATTCTGGTTGCCCCATTACAGGAAGGATGTGGAAGCATTGGAAAAGTGCAGAGGAGATCTACCAGGATGTTGTCTCATCTGGAGGGAAGGTCTTATGAGGAAAGGCTGAGAGATTTGGGTCTGTTCTCATTGGAAAGAAGAAGGCTAAGAGGGTATTTGATAGAGACATACAAGATGATCAGAGGATTACATAGGGTAGACAGTGAAAGTCTTTTTCCTCGGATGATGACATCAGCTTATACGAGGGGGCATAGCTACAAATTGAGGGGTGATAGATTTAAGACAGATGTCAGAGGCAGGTTCTTTACTCAGAGTGGTAAGGGTGTGGACTGCCCTGCCTGTCAATGTAATTAACTCAGCCACATTAGGGAGATTTAAACAATCCTTGGATAAGCACATGGTTGATGATGGGATAGTGTAGGGGGGGTGGGCTTAGATTCACAGGTCAGCACAACATTGCGGGCCGGAGGGCCTGTTCTGTGCTGTATTGTTCATTGTTCAGTGATCCCGTTTTCAGGCCACTTTGTATGACTGCATTGCAATCTGCAAATTGTTTCCACACACTAAGGTCACACAACAATCTATTTTGTGGTTGCGAGCAAAATAAAAAAATAATCCAATGTGATAACATCAATGTTAACACAAGGCATACTGCACGTGTGTGAGATTGCCAGAGATATGAGAGAGATCATTATTGAACACCAGATCCCTAGTTGCTTATCGCAGATAATTCAAGTCAATAAAAGTAAATTGGGAAACCTTAGACCTCACCCTTAGGATGGAAAGTTGTAGAAAAATCCTCTCATAAAATTGCTATGACAGATCAATTATGTTTAATAAATTAATTAACTTTTCACCTTGCTTAGTGTAAAATATGCCTTGAGTTCTATTAAGGCAAAGTGCTTCAACTAGAAATGAACTAACTTGTATTATTTAGGACCATGTTATTTTTCTGATGTAATAGATTTCACCTGCTCTGTATTTATACATCCAGGATACAACTCTTTCTGGTCCCCTATACTCTAGAACACAGGCACTTCAATCATATCAAACAAGAACATGACTTTATTCACATTACATTGTCCTCACTGTTTCCAGTAATTGTTCAGTAGATTACTACTTCAAAACTGAAAAGTGCTGGTAATGCATCTTTCAAGGTCAAAGTGAACTTTTCATTTGTTAGAGAATGCTGTGCCCATTAATGCAATCAATTTTAGTGTTCAGTCCTATAAATTTACTGCAGTCTGCAAAAATTACTAATCTGGATTCTCTAGTCATATTTAAAGGATTAATTTTTCTTTCAAAGTGCTTCAAAAAGATGACAGGTAGCAGGCTGCAAACAGAAGAATTAAAACATGAGAAGCAGTACTGCCTAATGTCCCTGAGGAGCAAAGTTCTGGCTAACATTCAGCCCTGAAACATCATAGGTTATCTTATCATTAACACATGTTTATGTAACTTTGACATTCAAAAAAAATTGTCATATATTACACAGTGACTGCACTTCAAAAGAACTGGATTAATTGTAAAGAACTCTGGAATGGTCCAAGATTGTGAAAAGGGCTATATAAATGCAAGTTTTTTTTCCCCTTTTCACTCATGAATAATTTTGTAAAAATAGATGTTTTAAACAAGAAGACTGGGCAGAATGAATGGACACCCAATTTTTTTAAAATGAAGGAGTATGAGAACAAATTACTAAACTTAGTGATCTCGGACTAAGCCCCACTCTCTGCAACTGGATCCTCAGTTTCCTGACCCAGAAGCCATAATCATTGAAAATTGGGGACAATATTTCATCCTCAATAACGCTCAACGCTGGAGCCCTCCAGGGGTGCGTAATCAGCCCCCTACTGTACTCACTGTATACCCATGACTGTGTAACCAAATACCAGACTAATGCTATTTACAAGTTCACTGATGACACCACCATAGTCGGTCAAATCTCAGATGGCGACGAAACAGACCCTTGCCAACTTTTATAGGTGCGATATCGAGAGCATTCTGTCTGGTGTATCAGTACCTGGTATGGCAACTGTACCATTCAAGATCAGAGACGGTTCCTGGGAGTGGTGAACTTGGCCCGGACAATCATAAAGGCCAATCTCCCATCTATAGAATCCATCTACCAGGCCCGCTGTCAAGGAAAGGCTGCCCGCATTCTCAAAGATCTGGCAATGCTTTTCTACAACCTCAACCATCGGGGAGAAGGTACAGAAGCCTGAAGACACGCACTAGCCGGTTTCAAAACAGTTTCTACCCTACTGTTAGGGTAGGACTCACAAACTCTTAACATTCGCCTGTACCTGCGTTTTTGTTTTTGCCGCTGTTTACCCATTATTTACTTATCTCTGCTACTTAACTCTGCTCTGCCTGTATTGCTCGTAAGACAAAGCTTTTCACTGTGCCTTGGTATACGTGACAATAAATTCAATTCAATTCAAAAGCACATTAGGTTCTCCTTGATGGTCTGGTCCTAATTCTCAGACTATGTCCCCTAGGTCTAGAATCTCCATCCAGTGGAAATAGTTTATCTACTCTGGCTTTTTCCATTAATATCTTAAAGATGTCAAGCAGATCATCCTTTAATCTTCCAACTCCGAGAAAACCGGCATAAGTTGTATAATTGCTCCTCATAACCTAATCCCTGACCTCCAGGTATCATTCTTGTAAGCCTCTGTTGTACTGTATTTGAGGCCAATGTATTATTCCTCAGGTATAGTGCCCAAATCTGCACACATAGCAAACTATAAAACTAAAGCAATGTGACTTTGGTGGTGTTGGAAATAAGATTCAGTCATGGCTCCCACTCCTGATCTGTATTGAGAGAATGTCACAGAAATGTGAATAATGGTTGAACATTGAATCAAACCTCGTTAATGATCCACCTATAATTCTCCATACCTGCCACCACTCATTTCGCAGTCTACATAATAGAAGACTGAACAGCCACTTATCAAGTGGCATGCATGGCTTATGAAAGCAAGTTAATTTGAGGGAAGACAAAATGGCATCGATATTAAAGTAGAAGCTCAAAGCCCAACCAGAAAAACAAACTAACTGTCTCCACTGGATAAAAAGTGATATGCTGCAAAGCAGAGTGCAGCTGTTAGGTACAGCTACACATTAAATGTGTTCTACCACAGAAGAAAATACATAAATACTCTAATCATTTGTCAATACTGAGAGACTGCTGTTTTAGCCAGAAAGGCAAGTGGAAAAAAAATGAATGGCAATAAATGAAGCCAATTAAGGAATTAAATACCTGCAAAGGATTATTCTTTAAGCCTCAACTGGAATTCTATGAAAACTGAGAAATGTTATGTAACAAAGAATCAAGTCAAAGTCCAATTATTATATTTTAAAATTACATTTATAAATATTTTCCCACATAACACATTAGACCAAACAAAGGGTGTATTTTTTTCTGATCTGTTCGCACGTACATATCCGGTGCACTTACAGGAGAAAAGGAAGTTCATTACTGTCCTTAGGAAAACAGCAGTTATAATTCTGCATTAGGATAACAACTATGAAGTGCTGGAAATAACTGGCCAAAGCAAAGAAAAAAAATTATGATTAGATGGAAAGAAGTAACATAAATAAATAATGAATCGTAAAAATTTCAACAAAGAGGCTGGCAGACAGTGGCCACAAACTGGGTTGGAGAACAAGAGAAGCAAATCACAACTGCATTGGATTGCTCGAGTCTAGAGTAATGATGTTAGTCACGTAAGAATGAAAACAAAACACACAGATACTAAACAACTCAGTGACTGTCGATCAAATAACATTTCAATCATAATGAGTCTCATGGTGCTCTGCAGAATTGGTATTAAGTCATTTGGAGACTCATTAAATTGATGACCAAAAAAAACCTGTTCTTCCACCAAGTTAAGTATTCTCTTAAGGAGGAAAGAGATGTAGAAGGGAATTCAAGAGGTTAGGACTTGAGCAGCTGAGAATGTGGCCACCACTGGGTGTAATGAAAGGAAATGCTCAGGAAGCAAGAACTGAAGGAGAGGAGATATTGAAGAGTCATGGGGCTGAAGGAGATTACTGACATAGGGTTGGGTGAGACCATTGTTGGATTTGAAAACAAGTTTATTTTTAAGAAAACAGAGGCTTTGTTGAACTGGTATCCAAAATAGGTCTTTGAGAGAAGAAGGGCTTGTGCCCGAAACGTCGATTCTCCTGTTCCTTGGATGCTGCCTGACTGCCCTGCTGCGCTTTTCCAGCAACACATTTTCAGATCCAAAGTAGGTCACCAATCACATAGATGGGTGAATGCATCTCAGTGCATGTTAGTACACAGGGTGCAGATTTCTGATGATCTCAACTTTACAGAATGGTAGAATATGGGAGCTCAGCAAGGAGCAGAGGAACACTTAAGTACAGAAGTAACAAGAGATTAGATTAGATTACTTACAGTGTGGAAACAGCCCTTCGGCCCAACAAGTCCACATTGACCCGCTGAAGTGCAGCCCACCCAGACCCATTCCCTTACATTTACCCCTTCACCTAACACTACGGGCAATTTAGCATGGCCAATTCACCTAACCTGCACATTTTTGGGTTGTGGGAGGAAACTGGAGCACCCGGAGGAAACCCAATCAGGGACAAGGAGAACGTGCAAACTCCACACAGAGAGTCGCCTGAGGCGGGAATTGAACCCGGGTCTCTGGTGCTGTGATGCAACAGTGCTAACCACTGTGCCACAGTGCTGCCCACAAGGGCACAGAATAGAGTTTTTCAGCAGCAGATGAAGAGGGAGAAGGCAGAATTAGACATAATTACGAAGGAAGAAATGGGTGGGCTTGGATATTTGGTTAGAGGTTTATTTGGGGGTCAAATATGGCACCAAGATAGTGAACAGGCTGTTTAGTCTTGAACAGTTGGGAGAGGGAGGAATGATTAGCAATGTCTTCTCTGCACCTCATCCAGTGCAATCACATCCTTCTTGTAATGCAGTATCCAAAACTCCACAGTACTCCAGCTGTGGCCAAACCAGGGTTTCTGCACAGTTCTGCGATTGCACTGGAGGGGATACAGAGAGAATTCAGCAGTATATTGTTTGGGATGATGCAGTTTAGCTCTCAAGAGACACTATATAAGCTCAGGCTGCTTTTTTTAGAGCAGGGAATGCTGAGGGTGGATCAGATTGAGGAGTAAATGATGCTGAAGATATGGACAAAGGAAGAATGCAGTTGGGCCCTTAGTTTAAGAGCTATCAATAAGGGGGCATAATTTTAAAGGTTAAAGACAGGGGGTTTAGAGGGAACTTGGGGAGGAAATGGGATGACAGCATGGTGGGCTCAGTGACTAGCACTGCTGCCTCACAGCAGCAGGGACCCGGCTTCGATTCCAGCCTTGGGCGACTGTCTGGGTGGAGTTTGCACATTCTCCTTGTGTTTGTGTGTTTCCCCCCGGGTGCTCCGGTTTCCTCACAGTCCAAAGGTGTACAGATCAGGTGAATTGGCCATGTTAAATTGCCCATAGTGTTTGTTGCATGAGTCAGAGGGAAATGAGTCTGGGTGGGGTACTCTGAGGGTCAGTGTGGACTTGTTGGGCCAAATGGCCTATTTTCACATTGTAGGGAATCTAATCAAAAGGATTCCTCCAGACAGTGGCAAGAATCTGCAATGCACTGCTTGGAGGGTAGTTGAGGCAGGAAACCTCAGCCTTTAAAAAGTACTTGGATGCGCACTTGAAACTTCATTAATATTAATTGCCATAGGTTAAGTGCTGGAAAGTGGGACTAGTGTAGATTTAGAGTAGTTTCTTTTTAAGATTGGTACAGACTTGATGGGCCCAAGGGCCTCTTCTGTATGAATGTATAATTGCATGGAGTCAGTAGCACAAACACTGAGTTTGTGATGGTCCAAAAGCTATATGTTAGTCTCACACCATTTAATTGGAAGAAATTTCTACTCATGCACTACTTGATAGGTGGACAACAGTTGATGTAGAGGGTCAAAAAAACAGATGGGAGATGAGGGAGATCTAGTGTCGTCAACAACACGTAGAGATTGATGCCATGTTCTGGATGAGAAGTGGCATATTCTGAGAAATAGAAGGGCAATAAGGGTAGACCATTAAGTGAGACCAGAGGTAAATGCACAGGAAGGATGAAAAACAACTTGCTACAAACAGATAAAAATGGAATCAAATGAGTGCAGTTTTACCCAGTTGGATGATGATAGCGAGGTCAACTGCATCACAGTTTGCACAAAGTTCAAGAATGCAGGAATTTGAGAGATGAAAATAGTGATAATGGGAAGATTTGAAGAGAACAAAATTGGGGCAGGGTGAATTGCTCACAATATCAGCCACCATAGGAGCTAGAAAGTAAAGTTATATAGCCATACATTCAATGGAAATAAAGACCAAGGGAGCAGGAGATGGGTCTCATGGTCACAATGACCCTCAGAGAGCATAGGGATGGTAGGAAACCAGAGGAAAATGCAAGTTTGGACTGAGGACAGGGGAGCATCAGAGGCATTTCAGCTGTTTTGGCTAACTAAAAGGAGGCAGGGACATAGCAGAGATGACTAATCAAACGGAATCAATCTTAACATCAAGGTCGTGCATGAGCGTCTTACATTCATTGTTCAAGGTGATGGTGAAGGAGACAGAGGGGAAGTGTGAAGAAAGAATTTAACAACTTATCAATATCTTTGCAATCTATCACTATATAACAGAAAACAGTGCTAAAGCAGTTCAAGGTTATTGTGATTTAAGTATTGATAAAACCACTATAACAGCAGGTATAATAGTTAATTTTCATGTTGCATAGAATTAATAACTTATTGTAGCAAATCAGAGAGCAAGTTATACTTATAGAAGAAGACTTATCTTGTATAACCAAGTGTGGCTATTATATAGACAGCTTGTGAGTGACTAGTGTTATGAATGAATGGGAGGAAGCAGAACTTAATGGTTCACATCTTTATGCATGTATATCATCAACATTTCGTGCCAAAGTTACACTGGATAACACTGTTGGAGAAAAAGAAAATAACATGTACTCAAGAATAAAATGCTGTTCACATCTGTCGTCATAGATATCTCCATTACACATGACCACCCAGGTTTAGAGTCGGATCAGGAGTATGGCTGTAGTCAGCAATGTAGCAGTTACTTGGGCATGATAGTCCATGTCTCAACAGTGCTGATAGTAAAAGTCATTTCATTGTAACAAAGTTTGTTGTGGATTACAGTAGCATTGTGCACCCAAATCAGCGCATGATCTTCCAAAGGAAAATAAAACTAACCCTTCCACAATCATTCCAGGTTTCTTTCACAAGACAAGAAATTCTGAAGGTCCCCAGTTTGACTTTTTAATGAATAATTTATATCCTACTCAGTTTTTTTAGTTTAAAAAACCAGTTTTTAGTTTAAAAAAAACTGGTTTTGAATTTCAAAAGCAGAAATCTGAAATAATTCCAGTATTCAGTAACCAAACTATTACAGGAGAGGGAAAGGTATGTTTAGACAATCACTGCAACATCTATGAAAGCAGTACTCAATAATCCCACTTTAGCTTCTGTAAAATCTGTGTTAGTATCAATTCTATATTATTTTATCATTATTCATCTCTTAAATTAAATAGTCACAATAATCTTCAAGTTGACCTTAACCAGAGATTCAGAAGTAAGACTGGACAACTAAAACAAAAATATCAATTCTGAGAATAATCAGCGGGCAAAGATTTATTATAATAGAAACATTTGAGGAAATTGGTCTTTGTACATTTAAATCCACAATGTTAATGTATCGAATTAGTAAATTTAAGACTTCCTAATAATGTCTTCCAACCCAATTAGTATTTCTCACAAAAGTGGATGGCTCAGAGCACTTGGTGAGAGTCAGAGACAAACATAGGAGGGAAGCCACAGAATTGTCCTTGTGCAAGAAATATGCACAAGAAGTATAAATTGGAGTAGCTTTTGATAGCAAGCAGAGAAATAACAAATTCCATCAAATTTTAACATAAAATGGAGATCAGAAAAGGCAACATTCTCTGCGTGGAGTGTTCAACAGAAGACAAAACAGATCTACATAATAGTTGAAATGGAACTTCAAAATAGCACACTTAAATCATGTATCTAAGTACGCTGTTAAATATTAAGCATTCAACTGATGGTCCTATCACTGGATAGTGTGAAAAGAAATTTAGATACAGCAAAACAAACATGGCTTTAAACTATTTACTGTGTTGTCAACCTTCAGATATAAAATCACAATGCATTTACTGAGGGAAGGGCAACAAATGATTGCTCAACCAAAGTTGACATCCTCCTCAGTGAATAAATGAGATTTGCTCGATTAGATTCACTAATTAGATGCTTCCAGTAGGAGGCAGCACTCAAATGAAACACAAATTGGGAGATCGAGATGTTGTGGGAGCTTGATCATCAATTCAGCAAATGCTGTGGTCAGTTCCCTTCCAGCAGCACTTAGTGAATTCACCTACATATATTCAACAGGAAAAGGCAATAATTTCTTCAGTTCAGTCACCTGACACCATTCTACACTGTTCCCACAAAATAAAGTGAATAACATGCTCTTCCCTATCACATTAAAAAAAGTCAATTCATTATTGAATGTTCAGTTACACATTCCGATTATTACTTATGTGGCAATTTGTGCTGTGCACAAGTAACATGGCTGATACCAGAGCACCCAACAGGTGAGAATCTGCAAGGATTCACCTATGGCTGAGGGGACAACATAGCCATTCACTGTATTTTACTTTCTCAGATATATTAAGTTACAGCCTTGATTTGACATTGGGCATTAAGATTTAACATTCAGTAGTAAAGCTACCTTCTCAATAAACCATTAATACAAACGGTGCCATCAGCAAATTACTTTGAACATTAACATGGTGATTATACTATCAGCAAACAGAAAGGCCACAAACCTAATGAGATTACCTTCCAGCCTACAATAGGTCATTATTATGGTCACCCACATTCGCCTGGTGCCTATTCGCAAATAGTCAACAAAATAACCTTTCAAACAGACTGAACATTCCCAGACATACAGAAGTCTGCTGAATTTAGTTTTAAACATGAACAGTGCTTTTCTTTATTTTCATTATCCAATTATATCAGAGTGGAAGAATGTACTGGGATGAAAACTCCTGCATATTTGCAGCCTGATCACATGCAGTGGTGCAGCTGGACAAAAGATGCTGGAAACTCAGACACATACATTTCAATTTGTTACAATTGATACAAAAATAGGCAAAAAGTTGCCACTACAATTTTAAGCATAGGAAATGTTTAGAGATATTTTTAAAATGGGTCATATTGCCTCATTGAGACCCATGCATTTTCTGTTCCGGTTCCTTCTTATGCAACTGAGTCACAGTTAAAACTGAATCTTCCATGACAGTATGTTCATGAATATCGTGGCATGGCCTGAATGAATGGTGGTTAAATGGCTTAAAACTTCAACTTGCGGATTCAAAGAAGTCTGATAGGAATTCCATACGTCATGATTATTTGGATGATTTCTGCCTTTCATGCCCATTTTACTTCCTATCATGTGAATGACACTGGTACAAAATGCAGGCATAAATGGATAATGGTAGAATGGGCACACAAGTTAGTGTAACTTCAAAGCAAATTCCTGTTTGTACCTCAAAAATTCCACTCTATTACCTCACAGTTTTTGCTATGAAATAAGAGCAAGTCAAGTGTCGGTACATCAGAATTGTTCATCCTTATGCAGTCTCTTCCAGTTAACGAACATGTACTGTTGTCCATTCTCTCTGCTGCAGCCAAGTGGGGCTTGAGAACGACAATGACCCATTTCTTATTTTCGCTCAGTTCCTTTACCAAAGTATGATTTGCTCCATCAAACAGGAACTGCTGAATCTCTCAATCCAGCAAGACAGAAAATGGAACGTAGTTCTCCAGCAGTAGATCTGTGCAGGGTAGTGTTATCTTTCTCTGTGAAGATGTGTAACGTTCTGCAACAATGGTGAAAATATCCTGTCCATGGAAGTTGAAAACAATTTGTTATAAAATATCATACTTTTAGCTTAGTATATCAATTTTATCCTGAAATGCTCACTATTTAAATGCTATTTAATCCATTTAACAAACTTGCAGGTTTATTACTAAGACTGCTTCCATCACGTGGAAACTTATACTCAAGCCATCCATGTCCTCAATGTGAGAGGTAAAATGTCTAGTATTTAAGCAAATCATAGCAGTGTTGCCAGCAATTTATATTTGATGCTCAGTCTAAATTTAAGAGTGACGTGGAAGTATCGATGTTGGACTGGGGTGGACAAAGTTAAAAATCATGCAACACCAGGTTACTGTCCAAAAGGTTTATTTGAAAGTAAAAGCTTTCAGAGCGCTGCTCCTTCATCAGGTAACTAGTGGGATAGGATCATAAGACAAAATTTATAGTGCCCAATAACGTTCAGAGAGTTAAACATTAACTAATCTCAAGACGAAAATAGGTTACTAAATTAGCCATTAAAATAAAATTTAGTTTTCTTCCTTTATTAAGTACAATTCTCTCCATTTCACTGGAATCCATACTGTGAGAACAGAAATCAAAGGCAGACTTTTAGTGCTCCTGTCAACACCCTGATGTTGGCCAGCGAGTAAACTTAGCAGACATACTGGATAATGGAGTCTCTTTTCTGGATCTGGAGAGTAGAAGAGAGGTTAATGGACAGTCTCATTACTTGGAAGCATCTAATTCTTGATCCACTTTTGTGTAAGCGATCAAATACGAGCATGAGCTTCCAGTCTCTGACAACACTGCAGCTGGTTGTTCTTAAACATGGGCTGTGGAATGGACGGGGGTGGAAGAGATAATTCAATCACTATACCTAAGCAATCTGCAACCTGGCATGGTGTTTCAAACCATCTTTTTTTTAAAATCATAAACATTAAGGTGAATTTTCATCAAATTGTTACAAGTGTAACTATTATTCCTCTGTTAAATACCAAAACATATGGTGCTTTTATTTATGTTATCATAAAATTTGAAGAAACATTTAGTTAAATGCTAATTATCTATTCCAAAATTAATAGGAATTTGGTTCCAAAGTTCTTAATAAACACTATCACAAATAATTAAACACTTGAAACCATTTTCATATCATCTTACACTTAGCATCCAATTTTTCTTCATAAATATTAACACATTTACAAAATTCTGATGAAGGGGAGAACAACTATTTTGAAATGGAAACATGCATCTCAACAAATCCAACAGGGGATTGGGAAAGGAGCCAACAATTATTCTTATACTGAGGCTAGATTGGACAATTGTAATAGGTGGCTAATCAGATCTAAATGACACGAACTGTTAAAATTGCATTTTAAAATCTGAGCATTTGATTCAATTCTTAAATGTGTGTATATTATATATGTATCCTATCACACGTATTGAGAAGACATGCTGTGATGAACACTTAAATCTTTTTTTAATACTTTCAAAAGGCTTGTGCTTCCAGTACAAATGCAGCTTACACTAAAATGGTTTATAACAAAATTTTTCACCCAATTTTTTTTTGTCAGCTCATTTATGTAACATTCATAGCTTTAGATATAGACTTGTTTAGATGCAGTTAATGTATTAGTCCCACAAGAAGATTGCATATACACAGCATTTCAAGGGTTATGTATAATTAAAAAGCTTAGAATCCCCACAGTATGTAAGCAGGCCATTTGGCCCATCAAATCCACACCAACCCTCCAAAGAGCATCCCACCCCAGACCCACTCCTTTATGCTATCCCTGTAACCCTGTATTCTCCATGGTTAACCCACACATCTCTGGACACTTTGGACAATTCAGTATGGCCAATCCACCTAACTTGCACATCTTTGGACTATGCGAGGAAACCAGAGCACCCGGAGGAAACTCAATGTGCAAATCGATGTACATCCTGTATTGTGCTCTGGGATCCAGATTGACAGATCATTAAAACATTGTGCATGGGTGCAGGGAATAAGCAGAGTGTTGGTTCTTGTATCTAATAACCCGAAATGCACAGGGCAGAAAATACACTTCAGTTGTACAAAGTGCTGACTGCACCTGTAATGTGAGTATAGTGAATAGTCCCGGGCGTGAAACCTTTGGCAGTGTACACTGGTTTGAGGGAAATGAAACAAAGATTTAGCAGGATACTTGAACTCTAAGGGTTATGATAGAAGAAACAAACCTAGGGCTATATTCCCTGTAATATGGAAGGTCAGGGATCATCAATCAAAGGCTGCATGGTGTTAAAGAAAACAATAGGGTAGATACAATGAAACTATTTCAGTTGGTTGGAGATTCCAGGACTGCTGATATAGTTCAAAATTATATAGTCAGACCTTTCAGAAGTGAAACTTTGAAGCAGTTGAACACACAACAGTGGCTGCAATTCAGAATTCTCATCCACAAATGGCAACCAATACTTGATCGATGGTCAATTTTAAATTTGAGTTTTTTTTAAAAAAGAAAAAAAGGTAAGACTTTAGCAACATGGGCCAAAGGCAAGTTTATGGAGTTCAGAGCAAAATTTCGTTCTGAATTCTCACAATAGCAGAACACACGCAAGGGATTAATGGCCTATTCCTCTTTCAATGTTCTCAGGAATCAATGGCCCCAATATTTACTGAGGCAGGATTTCAGAGGAAGGGGAAGGGAGGGTCACAAAGCTATCATCATGACAACATAGAATTTTAACCACTTGCAGCACAATTTAAAAAAAACTAATCTTGCAAAATCCTTAATTGCTGCTTCATTTAAGACAATGGTACAGCTGAGATTAAAGCAGATTTTGAGTGGGGCTCTTGTGACGGAGTGACCCAGGGTCAAGTCCCACCTGTTCCACAATTGGGTCATAATATCTGAACAGGATAATTAGAAAATAGGTAAATAAAACTTTTTAAAAAGATTGTGATGAGGGTACAGTTGGGGAGTTCATGGTTGTGAGTGTGTGTGGAGGGCAATTGGGAAGAGATCAGAGGTCAACAATGAGGTGGGATTGTTACTGATAATGAGGAGGGTTCAAATTACTTCAAATTATCACCACAGTTTTTTTCTGTAATTAATTTATCTTTAGGTGGTCTTGCTCACAAAATATCCTGTTTAATGGCTCCCTTATAATGGCAGCACATTGCGGTATTGCACTAAAAGTGCAAATCCTTTTGTCTTGTTGTGAGTGAGCAAGGAATGCCAAAAGGACAGTGGGATCTTTCTACTGTTAGCTGCACTTCACACTGTTTTAAATTAAATTAAACCAGAGGAATTTACTGCTAAGACAAATTGTTTTATGGTGCCTTTTTAAAAATCATGCAGCATAAAATTCTTAGATCAACACAAAATGACACAAATCATTAAACAGACTGATTGAAAGTCTTATGAGTTTGCAGCAAGTAAACCTTGGAAGGCATAGGGATCAAGGTAACAGAATAATCCCTCTTTGCCTTTCATGTAAGATCACAAGTGTATAACAAAGATCATTTCAATTTTATTTTATTTTTCATTCATAGGAAGAGGGCATTGCTGGGTAGGCCAGCATTTACTGCCCATCTCGAAATACTCAGAGGGTAGTTAAGTTAACCACATTGCAGTGGGTCTGGAGTCACATGCAGGCCAGACCAGGTAAGGACAGAAGATTTCCTTCCCTAAAGGACATGAACCAGATGGGTAACATAATTGTTCCAGAAGTTACTCAGCATTAATTTATCCTTCTCCATTGTAAATATCTTCATAGCCTCAGAGGTTTCTCAAAGGATGTACACAAGTACAAATTTACAATAGTTTTCAGCGTTGATGTCCCAAGCAAAGTATGGGTGCAAGTTTGAGCAATGTCCAAGCTTACACTCTATTTTGCCTCAATTTATCAAAGCCTCCAACAAAACCATTTTGATATTTCACCATCTTCTGTCCTCCCCTTCCCATCCCCTGTGAGAAGATCAGAATACTTGAACTCCCTATATAGGGCTTGCTTTGAATAGATATAAACTTGTCCCAAAAAAATGTTATTAGACCAAATATTAACTGTGAACTGAACAACAATCTGCAAAGGGAATTAGAACCTTTTGGTCAACTCTGCTGCAGTTAGCATTTGGTTTCTCTGCACTTTTGTTGTTCCTGTTCAGCAACAGCACGCTGGAGATCCGAGAGCTCAGCATTTTATGTACAAGGTCAGAAATTGCTGGCAAAACCCAGCAGGCCAGGTGTCATCTTTGGGAAGAAAGCAGAGTTAATGTCTCAAGTCCAGTGACTCTTCAGATGTTGCCAGACTTGCTGAGTTTCATCAGCACTTTCTATTTCAGATGTTCAGCATCTGCAGTTTGGATTTATTAACACACTCAAGGTTATTCTCAAGGCAACAGTTTCTATTATCCCAGAAATATTTACGATCTTACTTATCTGATTTTGATCAGGATATTGAACCTTTTCTGAACCCTTTCCTTGTTTATGTCTATGATTCTCACCTTTCCATCATCAAGATTGAAGGAGGTTAAAACCATTTGTGGTTGGGTTCTCTTTCCCATATCACCCAATGGGAAATTACCTAGCGTGTACTCAGTCCTTCATCTGACAGTAAACTGACGGGAGATCAGAAACATGGACAGTGGGAAATGCATGAATAAATAAATGTTCTAACACTCCATCCAGCACTGTTTATACTCTAGACATTTAAATTCCCATCACTTAGAATTTTCCACCCTCTGAAGTGATGGCAGAGACAGCAAGAAAGATGACTTAATTGGGTGAGTAAAAAAAAGGTTCTCAACATTAACAGAAACTCTCCTGATTAAGTCCTCCCACCTCATGGAGATTTCAAAATCTTGCCATCAGGTGACAAGCAGTTTACTTCCATGCATTTGTATCCTACTAACAGCCCGACTCACCATATAAACATCATACTCCTAATCTTCCTCTCATTAATCAGGAAGCTTGGCAATGTAGAATCTCTATAGTATGGAAACAGACCCTTCAACCCAACAAGTCCACACCGACACTCCGAACAGTAACCCACCCAGACCCATTCCCCCTACCTTATACTTACCCTAACTAATGCTCCTAACCTATACATCCCTGAACACTATGGGCAATTTAGCATGGCCAATCTCCTAACCTCCACATCTTTGGACTATGGGAGGAAACTGGAGCACCTGGAGGAAACCCACACTGACAAGGGGAGAATGTGCAAACTCCACACAGATAGTTGCCCATGGCTGGAATTGAACCTGGGTCCATGGTACTGAGAGGCAGCAGTGCTAACCACTGAGCCACTGTGCCATCCAGTGTTTCATTGTTTGAATTTTCACAGAGTTGGGACCTGGAGACTTTTCCCATTAGTTCCCACTACAGCTGGCCATTCAGCTTTTCTTGACGTGGAACTGCTGCTTCTGCACAGGTGAGCCGGATTAATGTGGACCTTGTTCAACACAAGAACAGGTTCAGCCATGTGGAAGAGGGTGGTGGTAGCTGCAGACTGTTCAGGCCTCTTTTCAGGGAAAGAACACAGAGTATTCAGAGTATCCTGATGGGGAATGGATGAGTAGAGGGATGCTACTTCCATGGTGAAGAGGCAGCAGCTGGTGCTGGAAAACTCAAAATTGTGGAACTAACATAAGGCATCAGAAGAATCAGAAATGTAAATGGGAAAAGACTAAACAAGGTGGGAGTGTAGGGGACAGAATTAAGTTAGGAAGAAATAAGTTCAGTAGGGCAGGAACAGGCTGAGGGGATTTCAAGAAACTGTCTTGCTCCCACCCTCTCATTTCTTACTTTGACCTTCAACAGTGTTCCACCCGACAACTGAAATGCTAACTTGCTTTCTCGCTGCCAGACGTGCTGACTTTCACCAGAACTTTTTTATATAGAATGGTAAATCACAGTCACAGTCAAAACTGGGGTTTATGAGGAGTCAGTGCATGATGCCCTCTGGAAAGCAGGCAGCTCATGTCAGTGCACTAGGTCACCAAGGGAATGGTGACACTGATAGGGGGCAATTGCAGATAGAAGGGTGGGACCTCAGGTTTAATGGGAGGAGTCTTGGAGCTTTAGATGTTGTGGGGGTGGTTTAACCAAGCTATGGTTACTTTGGCCTCCACAGGAGAAAGTGTATGGACAACAAGGACACAAACTTTCAGACTTAAAGGCTCAGAGTGCAAAGCAGCTACAACGATGGAACATAAAAGGCCCTCAACAGAAACAGAGGAGGCTGAGAGATCATTGGGACCACAGGGACAGTGACACAAAAGGGAATAGAAGAACGGGAGTTAGTTCTTGGTTCATGTTAATAATCACAGCATCAGGTTATAGTCCAACAGGCTTATTTGGAAGCACTAGCTTTTGGAGTGCTGCTCCTTCATCAAGTAGCTGTGATGAAGGAGCAGTGGTCCAAACGCTACCGCTATGAAATAAACCTGCTGGACTATAACCTGGTGCTATGTGATTTTTAAACTTTGTCCACCCCAGTCCAACACCGGCTCCTCCACTTCTTAGATCATAGTAGTTGCAGAGGATGCAGGTGTGATCCCTAGAGTGAACACAATTAATGTGACACTGAGGATGGTACTCCGTCCCCGTTGGTGAGATGCTTGAGCATGGCAGAGTTGGAGTAACTACAATCACAGAGTTTGAGACAGCAGAGAGAAAAAGAAAAGGTGTGCTCCCTTGCAGTGTTCAGGGAGATCACTGACCCTCTCACAACACTGGTGACCTGTGCTGCTCTCTCTGCACAGGGTTGCTGGGTCTGATCAGGTGGCCTCTTGCAGCAATCAGTCAGGAAGCGAACTAACCTTCTCTCTGTCAGTCCACCAACATCTCCAAATCCTGCTCCACGAAAGGGAACAAAAGCTTAGTTTTCTTTTGTGTGACTTTAGAGGTACGCATGACAGTGTAAAGGATAGTAATGGGATTACAGCAAGTTAAGGATGCCCAGCTAGCTTTTAGAAGCTGCTATCAGCTTGGGAGCCAGAAGATCCTGACAGTTGTTCACCACATAATTAGTGAGTAATGCATCCAAGAACAGTTAAATAATTAAGTAGGAATCATTGATTGCATGAGATAATTCACCCTGAGCCAAGGAGGAAATTGAGTTTGCTTACTGCCATTCTAACTTAAAATGGCAAAAGCCCAGCCTAGTCATGTTCAAGCATTTGTGCAATATCCCACACATCTGTCCTTGACCCTACTGTTTCAATAATATCCTGGTTAATATGCTTGATATGATTACACACCAAGTTTGCATTGAGCTTGATACTTACCTTAGATTTTGTTTCAACTGTATTGAAATAGAGTGCAGCATTAATAAAATTAGCTGAAAAGATTAAATAATCCTCTTTCTCTAAATTATGCATGGGAATGTAAATAAGTTCAAAAGAAACATATAAAAGTTATTACCGACAAACAACTGCTGCACTGCAGAGTTAAACGTTTCATCCACAAGAGGTACAAATGAATTAATATAAAAAAGTCTGATAATCTCCAACAGCAACATCAGCGAGTTAAATTAAGCACATTTTTGTTTTGCTAAATCCATTATTAAACCTGACAGTAATACATAAAAAAATTAAAAATGTTTAAGAAGTGGTAGAGCTTGACCCCTGCATCCAATTCACAGGAGAGAGAATAAACCTTCGAGTAAAATGGAGATCAATTTTCAAATTGTAAAAAGTGTACAAAAATACTTAATGTCAAATTTAATTAATGTTTCTTATTCATTTATTTTCAACTCACTGAAAGACACTTTTGGCTCTAATTCAAACATTCTAAATACGTACTTTATTACCACATAAATCACAGCAGTCTTATGGCAATCTTAATGAAATAAAGAATCTGACACAAGCTTACTCAGAATATTTAACCTATTCCTGCTGAAAACAGTTCATTCTAATCACTCAAATCAAAACCAAACAAATAATAACAACTGTATGTTTTGTAACAAATATTTAGTCTATTAATGAATGTGTCTCCAGTCACTGTGATTCCAAAGAAACTTTTAAGAATCATGGAGGAATGCCACTGGATCCCAATAGTAATTTGCCATTTTTGCCTTTCCTGGGAGGGTGCGGGGCAGCGGCTTCCTCAGGAATGCAACATAGTATCATACAGCAGCCTTAACAGAGCGGCAGGAACTGTGATTGATAGTGATATTAAGGTCTCAAGCTCCCATGCAATACAAAAAAGATGCAGGACTTGAACATATTCCTTTCGCTTGTATAGAACAGCCCCATATTTAAATATATATCACCTGAGCAATATATTGGGAGGGCAGTTAATTATCTTAAGTTGATGGTTGATGTCACTTTTAGCACACTAGTGATAGTTCAGCATGTGCTGCCCAATCGTATCAAACAGATGTTTCACTGGGTTTTGCAAGCATGGGCTGTCGATTCAGTTTGCTCACTTTGCAAGTCTAATGCAGAAATAGGGTGCACAGTTGTCCTGAAAGACAACAGCTATTTGTTGCTCATCATGTATCACCAGATCCTAGGAGGTTAAGAGGTGACCTTATAGAAGTTTGTAAAATCATGAGGGGAATGGATAGGGTTAATGGTTGCTGTCATTTCCCCGGGATGGGGAATTTCAAGACTAGGAGACACATTTTTAATGAGAGAGGAGAGAGACTTAAAAATAGACATACGAGGCAATTTTTTTTTTACATAGAACATGGTTTGCATGTGAAATGAACTTCTGGGAAAGTGGTGGATGTGGGCACAATTACAACGTTTAAAGACATTTGGATAAGTTTTGAATGGAAAAGATTTGGAGGGTTATGGGTCAGGAGCAGATAGGTGGGACTAGTTTGGGATTACATTCAGCATAGAGTGGTTGGACCATGCTAAATGACTATGTATCCTGCAAACTCACAAATGAACTAAGGCCCAGTACATTCACATCTAGTGTCCTTCAAATTACCCTAGAAAAGTGAGAGTATTTCAAAACCTTGAACAAATTAAGGAAGCCATTTCACACAGCTACTACAAAGTGGCTATGCCAGTGGTATTTCCAACAGATAGGTGGCTGCCAGCATTTCAAAAAGACATTCTGCCTACCTCACAATTGAACAATATTATGCATTAATTTTAGTCCTGGTGCAAAGTCTGGTAAGAAGGCTGTACATCCCAGGAATTGGCTGATTGAATCAAACATGTTCCTTTGCTTGATTCTGTTTTATTATTCTGAGTACAGACTGTACTCAATGCTTACAACACCCAGAATAAAATCTCAAGAGAAGTCCCAGTGGTTTAAAAGGCTGGCTCACTGCTGCCTGCTCAATGTTAATTAGGGATGGGTGATAAATGCCAGCTGAGCCAGTAAAACTCATCTCACGAACAAATTTAAAAGTTTGTCGTTCAATGTGATTCATCACATTCTGACATTTATTAAATCGTATTTACAAATGATGTGATAATTTTATTGTCCAAGGACAGTTACTGAAAAGAAATCCCCTCACCTTCAAGAAGTACAAGGCAGTCAAATATAAAATTGATGAGAACAAGCAGAATAATCTTTGACGTTTCAGCATATGAGATTTGAAAGAAAATTGAGCCAAGATTTGGTCATCTTCATCTGCGAGGCAGACAAGGCACGTTTCATAGATTCACATATTGTGTCACTTTTCTTCCACACTAAAGGATGGGCCATCTTCTTTATTCTGCCAACCTCAATCTATATCTCCATTTAATTTTCTGTTCCCAGTAAAACTACCTTCTCAGTTTTTGTCCCTGAAGGAGACACCAAAGTCAACGAACATGTAAGCAACAACTGAGGACTTGTGCAATAAAGCAAAAATCAATAACAAAAAGGACAGCATGTTCTCAAGAGCTTTTTGAAGTACTCAACAAAATTTATTGCTGAAAATTTAAATAAAACCTGCTGGGCTGTAAAGGAGCCTCTGATCATATTCCTCTTTACAAACATCGGTGCAGAAACTGTTTCAGTGGGTGTTAAAGATCCCCTATTGCACTGTGCCTGCCATTCTTGACTTTGTCCTTTTGATATGTAATTTTTAAAAAGAGAACCAACTGGACAAAGTCATCAGGAATAGCCTTCTTAGACATGGTGATCCCTTGCTGAAAAACAAGTGTTGCACTCTTGGTAAGTGTGCCTTGATGAAAAATGACAGATTGTTTGATATTAAAAGTGTCAAAAGATGACAGAATATCATGTAACTTCTTTATACTAAAAGCATTTTGGGTGGAGAAAGAGAATTTATCTACTTACCAAGATGTTGCACAAACAAAACAAATGTGTGGATAGAGTGAACTTAACAACTCCTCAGTTTCAGATGTCCTGGCCTTAGTTGGAATGAAATGTAGATTTATCTGAATGACAGCTCGATTCCAACAGTGAAATTATAAGAAGAGATTGCACAAACCAGGTTGCATTGTCTGGAAATTTAGAAGGTATTCAGGGTGGTTTGATCAAGCTATTAAAATATTATAGGATAGGGTAGAGAGAGAGGGCAAATTATTTCCATGGTTAGAAGTGAGGAAGCATTTCCACAAGCAAAAATGGCAGAAGTTTGGAACTCTGTAAATGGAAAATCCTAGCTAGGTAAATTGTTCATTTTATAATCGGAGATTAAATGAAGCATTGTTAACCAAAGATACTGAGCAATATGGGGCAAAAGTAAGCATATGGTGTTCTGTTTAGATCAACCTCAATTTCACGAGCTGGCACATCAGCCTTAACACCTGCTCCCATTTATTTTTCCTTGCCCTCACTCTAATCTGAAAATTTTTACCAGCATTTCCATCTGTGTGCAATCAAAACGAAGATTAAACATCTGATGTTCCTACAAATTAACATAGCAACATATCCCAACACACTGGGTGAGTAAAGTGAGTCAAAAACCAACACCTAGCCAAAGGAGATCATATCTGACCAAAGACGTGCCTTTGGAAGATGATATTAAAAAGGTATAGGAGGGCAATCCAGGGCTAAAGGACCAGTTGAAAGCTAGTCCACATCAATCAAGTTGCCTTTTACTCTTCTAAAATCCCTTGGATACAAACATGACTTGTACAACCTTTTATAAGACAACCCACCCATTCCAAGTTTTAGTCTTGTAAACCTTTGCTGAATAGCTGTCATTGCTTTTAGATCCTTTCTTAAATAAGGATAATAATGCTCTATATGGTACTTCACACTTGGTCTCACCAATTCTCTGCACAACTGAAGTTGTATACTTCACATTCAATTCACTTTGAATCAAACAATAACATTGTATTAGCACTCTGAATTACTTGCTGGTCCTGTATTCTAATCTTATGCAATTTATGCACTCGCACACGCAGATTGTTCTGCATCTCATAACTCCACAGTCACTCATTGTTTAGATAAAATGCTTCTTATTATTCTTCTTGCCAAAATAGGCAATGTCACATTTCCCCACATTTTACATGAGTGTGTCCTCCTTTTGGAATTTTACTTTCCTGTTGGAATGTATCTATTCTATGCATGCTGAAATATTTCCTTAAGTATCTGCCACTCTGTCTCTATTGATCATTCCCATAACCTAATTTGCCAGTTCACTTCATCTAATCTGTTTTTGTGCCCTTATAACAGCTTTTATGTTGAAAATACTATGTTTGGACCAGTTCCTCTTTCCCTCAAACAAAATATAAAATTCATATTATGATCGCTGATTCTTAGGAGTACTTTCATTATGAGGACATTAATTAATTTTATCTCTGTTCACAACACCAGCTCTAACAGCCGGTTCTCTGGTCAGCTTCAGAAAGCACTGTTGATAAAAGCTATCCTGAAAAATGTCTATGAACTCCCCATCTACACTACCTTTCCCCAACTGATTTCACCACTTTACATATAGATTACAATCCTCATGCTTGTTGCTGTAACTTTCTGACAAGCTGCTTTTTTTTTCTTTTGTACCCAATCCTACTACAATGAAGCCTGTAGACCAATCTCCCAGTGATTTCTTGCTTTGTCACATCTCAACCCAAACACTTTCTATATTCTGGTTTTCTAAATGTAGGTCGTCATTCTCCACTGTGCTGATATCCTCATTAATTAACAAAGCCATTCTTAGTCACCCTTAGAGAACGACCTGTCTTTCTTAAGTACACTGTACCGTTCAACATTCAGGTCATCCTGCTATAGTTCAGATTGTACTTACTTAGAATTAGACAGGGTCAATTTAGAATGGAAATGGGGAGACATTTCTTCAGCCAGAGAGTGGTGGGCCTGTGGAATTCATTGTCATGGAGTGCAATGGAGGCCGGGACATTAAGTATCTTCAAGGCAGAGATTGCAAAATTCTTGATCCTGCAAGGAATTAAGGGCTACGGGGAGTGTGCAGGCAAGTGGGGTTGAAATGCCCATCAGCCATGATTGAATGGCGGAATGGCCTCAATGGGACAAATGGCCTTACTTCCACTCCTATGTCTTATGGTCTTATGGCTCTCTGTCACCTCTTAGGCAACATTTCAACCATCATTCTCCTGGAGGCTGACAATGATTTGAAGAAAGCAAAAGGAGCACCTTCCTTACTTAACAAACACTGTCACTAACTAAATTCATAAGTTTTCATTCTGTTTCAGCTGCACTCTGTGCCCACTATAATCTAACCTTCCTCATTAATATGAAGGAGACGAAGATGAGTGAACTCTCCAGCAGTTACTGAACTGGATTAGACCAATTACTTAATTAACTAATCAGACCTGCTCTCCAGCAGAGACCTCATTTAGTCCTGCCCAAGCATAGCAATGTAGAACATTAAATTAAAGTTAAATGCTAACTGCAAGCAACAGTAGATTTTGTAAGAAGACTCATTCACTTACTCAAATATCCAAATACTTTTACACTCTGTTCCAGCTTTACTCCATGACCATTCTAACTTGAAACAATTTAGGACAGAGGATCTATTCAGGTTTATGGAGTGTCACATGGAAGGCAAGACAAGAGAATGTTGAAATAGTTGAATGCGACCATAATAAAAGCAAGAATGAGAGTTTCTGCTGTAGTTAAGCTAAGGCAGGTATGGAGACAGGTGACTTGAGTGGTCTTTGTGATGACAAGGACATTAGATCATAAAAATCAGCTCCAGATCAAATAGATTGCCAATGTGCAAACCCATTCGTGCACACTCCAGTAACACACTGGACCGTGTAAGCACCTACAGAATCACTGAGCAGTTGAATATGCATTATGCATCGTTTTCTAAATGTGTGTGGGGCTCATACTGACTTACTGTAGACTCGTGATACAAAATGAAATGCATTAATTCATTCAGAGACAAACACAGCTAAGCAATGACCTTTTAAAATATATATTAATCTGACATTTTAGAAACAAACATTGAAGACTCAAAGGCCCTAAAGTAACTTCATAGAAAGCTGTGAGGCACGATTTAATCTCTCGGTAATGTACACATTCTGAAGTTTACTATTCTAAGGGGAAAATACAAAAGCAACTGCAAACAGTACACTTGAATTTCTAATATGTCAGATTAATCTGAAAATTTCAGTAGTCTGCATCCACTGTCCAAATATGGAACTTCACATCATTCAGTACATTTCAAAGGTGAGGTCTTACCTCATACACTAACTTGTATAACATGATACAAATCTAACCTACAAATTCCACTTCTATTGATCTTATTTTTGTATCTAGTTTCTTGTAAAAACCTGATCATCTGTAGTTCAGTTATTGGCCTGTCCACCTTGGAAATACTTCGCACCAGCGTAATTCATTTTAGATCTGTATTGATTACATTTAACTCTTCACAGAATCAATTGAACCCTGACAAATAGTGAACTGATTTGCCAAGGGTTAGAATTTCTACCAATTATAGGAAAATAACAGGTTCACAAATCATGAAAATGTCAACCAATTAATCATCCAATCATGAATTCAATTGCAACAAAAGCATCAGATGTCATTCAATAATGTCAGTTTAAGAGCAAGTAGATTAGATTTCAACACTGCCTTACGAAAAGCAGATAAAATGAGGCCATTGGGCGGTTCTGTTCAAGTACAATAATTATTTGTAGCTGATTGGTAAATGTTTTATTAACATTTAAAAGGGTCAGATAAATTGCAGGCTCTGTATATTTGGAGTGTAAGTGAAGTGATCCAATTCTCTACAACAGTGAGAGTCCAAATGGTTGTATTCATTACCTGGTGACCAGGTTCGGGCTATCAGCTCTGAGTTCGGAAAAGACTTGCAGTGAGAGTATCCAGTGACCATGATCCATACCAGTATTAATGACATAAGTAGAACTAGGAACAAGCTTCTGCTGATAGAATTCGGGCTTATTGTCATATGTGTACTCTAGTGCAGGAATACAGGAGTACAATGAAAAGTGTACAAAGTCGCCAACCTAGGTACAAAGGTACCTAGGTATAAAATCTTGGGTACAAAGGACAAAAATAAAGAAATAAGGTAAAATTACAGTTCTTCTTAGTATAAAGTAGAAAAATAATATGAGAAGATCGATGCTTAATGAAAAGGCAGAACCTCAAAGATTTGAGCCAAGTGCAAATTGGCACAGGAGAAACAGAGAAGTAAATCATGGCCTCAAAGATTGGTGTCGGAGAAGTGGGTTCTGGATTGTACAACACCACTGCAAATGGTGGTATCTATACTGTCAGGATGGTGTACACCTGAACCATGCTAGGACTAGAGTTCTAACAAGCTGCATTACTAGGTAAATAGGGAGGGCTTAAACCTAACAACTGGGGAAAGGGAACAAGTTTGGAAAAATGTAACAGATCAAGTGATATGAGTTAAAACAGGAAAGCAAAATACTAATATAGAAAATATAGGTCAGTGAATGGCAGAAATGAACAGAGAAGAAAATCTAAGAATATAGATGATAAATAAAAAATTAGATGCTCTGTATCTGAATTTGGGTAATGTTCATAAAGTAAATGAATTGATAGCGCACACTGAAGCGAATAAATGTGGTCTGATAGCAATTACAGAGACATGACTTCAGCAAAACAAGGACTGGGTTTGAATATTGAGAGGTTTGATAGATTTAAGAAGAATAGGAAACTAGATAAAGGCAGAAAGGCAACACTCCTGATCAAAGATGGCATTTGTTAATAGTTAGAAATGGCCTTGGTACAGGTGGTCAGGGCATCGAATTGGTTTGGGTGCAGATGATTTATAGTAGAGGAAAACGTGCCGTTTGTGGAGTAGTCAAGCCCCCAAATAATAACCACATTATGAGAAGAAGCATACATGAAGAGATGTTTTGATAAATGGACAGCAATAATCAGGGATGATTTTAATCTACATATGAACTGTAAAAATCAGAAGATACCAGCAACCTCAATAAGATGGTCATTGAATATTCTTGAGATTATTTCTGACAGTGGCATGTTCTTCAGCTGGCTCTGTACATTTGGGGTATAACTGAAGTGGCCCTATTTTCTGCAACAATGAGATTCCAGCTGGTTGTGTTCACTACTTGGTGATCAGGCTTGGGATATCAGCTCATGAAGAAGGGCTTATGCCCGAAACGTCGATTCTCCTCTTCCCTGGATGCTGCCTGACCTGCTGCGCTTTTCCAGCAACACATTTTCAGCTCTGATCTCCAGCATCTGCAGACCTCACTTTCTCCTCAAAGATATCAGCTCATGACTTGATTTTATGTAATATGATAGGATTAATGAACTCGGAGTGAAGGCATCTCTTGGTAAAAACAATCAGAAAATGATTGAAAATTTCATCCAGTTTGAAAGAGAGAAGTGTGGATTTAAGATTAATATTTCCAACTTAAATAAAGGTGACTATGTGGGCATGAAAGGTGAGCAAGCTGAAATGAACTGGAATATTAAGCAAGGTAATAGATAAGTAGAGAAGCATCGGCAGACATTTAAAGGAACATTTCAGAATACTCAGTAAGTACATTCCTAATAAAAAAGAAATTCCAAAGGGAGGAATCACCATCCATAGTTAATTAAAGTAGTGAAAGAAAGCATCAACTTGAGTAAGAAAAGCATATAATTTCACAAATAAATAGCTGTTGGTATATAAAAGGCTATGGCTTGTGCGATCATTGACCAGAGGTGCATCAGTCATCTGTTTCAGAAATTATTCCATAACAGACCACACCAGAACATTGTATTGCTTTGACTCTGCCTCCTCTGGCATTCTTCAGACCTTGGCCACCTTGAGGGCTAGTAGTTGCTCCCTTAAGTCCTTCCCAAGTTAGCTCCTTATTCTAATGCTTGATGATATTATCAATGTTCCCTCTAAGCTGTGTGGTTGCATAGTTACATGGAGAGCATGCACACACTGGTGCATTCGTTTCTGGTTCCAGAATCGACTGACATCCACAAAGCTTAGAAATCCACACACAAAGGCAGGAAAGAGTAGAGGGAACATAGATCAGAATACAAAATGTAACCACAACAAGTAAATTAGGGCATAAGAGGAAGCTTGCTCAAAATGTAAAAACAAATATCAAGAGATTCTATACGTATCTGAGAAGGAAAATTGTATTCCAAATGTTGGTCCTCTAAATGGTGAAGATGAAGATTAAATAGCAGATATAATAAGGAAATGCCAGATATAATCAACACATATTTTACTATGAACTTCAACAAAACGGGTAGAAAAAATTCCCAATAACAGAAGTGATATCAGAACTGTGAAAGAACAGAAGGAGTTGGTGAAATCATAATCACTAATTGAGCAAAGTGATAGAGCTTGGGTTATTAGGTCGCTGGGTAGAAAAACATGAATTTGTTCACTTTGGCAGGAAATATAAAAAGAACATTTTTTTTAAACAAAGAATGACTGCAGCTTTCCGAGGTGCAGAGGGATCAAGATGTTCTAGTGCAGGAGTCACTAAAAGGTAGTATGTACGTACAGCAAGTGATTACGTTTAATGAAATGTTATTCTTTATTACAAGAGGAAATGAATATTAAATAAGGTTGTTATGCTTAAGTTATACAGGGCATAAGTGAAATTTCATTTCAAATACTGTATGCGATTTTGGTCTCCATATTAAAAAGTCTGTAAATGCATTAGAGATGACGGCTTACTGGATTGATATTTTGAATGAACGGTTGCCTTCTGAAGATAGGTCGGACAGGCTGGGTTTGTTTCCACTGAAGTTTAGAAGAGTGATTGAATTCCATCATATCCTGAATAATCTTTTCAAGGTGGACATGGAAAGAGTACCATGTGCATCTTGTCGTGTTGGCCAGAATAAGGAGGCAGCATTTTGAAACTGGGTTCACTCTTTTACGTCAAAAAGTAGGATTTCCTTTCTCTCTCATAAGGCAGCTAAGGCCAGAGTCAATAAATATCTTTCAGTAGTGGTCAACAGATTATTGTTAGGCAAAGGGATTAAATATTATAGGGAGCTATGTTTCCTCTACTCTTTCCTGCCTTTGTGTGTGGATTTCTAAGCTGTGTGGATGTCAGTGGATTCTGGAACCAGAAACGAATGCACCAGCGTGTGCATGCTCTCCATGTAACTATGCAACCACACAGCTTAGAGGGAACATTGATAATATCATCAAGCATTAGAATAAGGAGCTAACTTGGGAAGGACTTAAGGGAGCAAATACTAGCCCTCAAGGTGGCCAAGTTCTGAAGAATGCCAGAGGAGGCAGAGTAAAAGCAATACAATGTTCTGGTGTGGTCTGTTATGGAATAATTTCTGAAACAGATGACTGATGCACCTCTGGTCAATGATCACACAAGCCATAGCCTTTTATATACCAACAGCTATTTATTCTACACAGATGATTTGGCAATTCTATATATCATTAACTACCTTGGGCTGAAGTTTCATCTGGGTGTGAAGGTAAATTTCAGTGTGTGAAAGGATGCATTTTCCTTTCTTCTGGAGGAAATTTGATTTTTCTCTGTATTCCTGACAGCACACCATTTCACTCTCGCTTTTGTGCAGATTGGCAATGTCTTATGTAGAATACACATAATCCTGCTGAAGTTAAGTTCCCTATTTTGATGGTGCAATGTTTTAGAAACGTGTTAAAAGCATGCCAGGTTTGAAATTTTGTGCATAAATTGAAAACCTGCTGAGTGGTTGGGAACATTCTGCAAGGTGACTGTAAAATGTTTTCACACCTTAAAATGTCACTATCAGGTACCGTATTAAATTGTGGATGTGCTTTTAATGCAGAGATTCATCATGGGGAACTATGCTTTCAAGATAAGTTGTCGCATACAATGTAACTTTAAACTATTCACATGACAAAATACCATAATGCAGTTCAAATATAAAAACATATCCTCTGATGTTGTGGTTTTGTGCTCTGAGTTACCTGGACTACCCAATCTGGCTCTTTTAGAACATTCAAAGATCCTTAAAATACTTAACTGTTCTTAACCAGACTTTATGATTAATAGACTTTGAAGACCAAGTTTATAACTTGAGCAAATATCAACAATTTATCATTAATAATGTAAATTGAGCAGAACACAGATGAACAAGGTAATTTAATTAAGATATACAATCTGAAGCCCAATCTTCTTTGATCATAAATCCCATTCACACACATGCAGACATCTATATATGGGAATAATACATAAAAAATAATTTGCCAATGCAATAAACCATTTCAATCAATGCTTACCTATACATGTCTCCATGAAAACCTTGGATATTGGGTTGTTCACTGGCAAGTAGAACTTCATATCTCACTTGAAATCTAAAGTTACCAATTAACGCAAACAGTTTCAGTAGATTTATAGAAGTATTTACTTATTCCTGACAGATTGAAATACTTTTCTCAGAACCTTCAACAATTTGATAACTGGACAGAAATGAGGGAGAGTGCAAAACTAAGCAGCACCATCTCCAGAAGTCTTTAAAAAAAATCACCTGCCAAAACTCAGTCAAAACTACTTGGTTGATCACTTCAACAACCAAACAGCTGCCAGCTCTAAGCACAGTAACAGCTTGGTGCCGATTTGTCTCACAGTGTCTTTAGATCAACAATTAAATTCCATTATTCCAGGGCAGTTCCCAGCAGAAAGAGAACAAAATAAAAACTATCTGCTATTTGAAGTTCAATTCTTTGGTCTGTTCCAAACCTAAAAATGAGAAAAAAAGAAAAATAGTGTGGTTTTTACGCTTACACTTCTCCTGCTAGCATTTTAAAGACGTGCATAAAAGAAAAATTTTTCCTCCCGGAGTGTGCAAAAACTAAAACACGCTTAACCAGACAGTGCCTGATTGAACACAAAACCTTGCTGCTGTGATGGATCAATTTCTACCTAACTAGAAGCCTTAACAGACACTCTTTGATTTTCTTATGCCTTCAGAAAATGCTGAATAGTTCTTCAGCCATTTTTGAAGTTTCACAAAGTTTAAAAGCAAGTCGAGTTTAGATATTGTCGAGATAAATATGTCATGCTTTTTCAAGTCACAAGAAATATTGAATTGGGGAGGAGTTTGGTGGGTGTGTGTGAGCGTGGGGGAGGGGGACATGTTGATAAAGGCTAAAATTACTTGAAATATTTTAATTTTTGGGAAACGGCTATTTCAACTCGCACTTCTCCTAGCTTGCAGAGAGAGAACTGAAACAGGTTCAACTCAACTAAACACACCGGTCTCACAACTCGATAGCTCTCAACAACCTTTGTCATTAAATCAGTTGTGAACAGCGCGAGGAATCAGGAGGTTTGTAGGGATTGGATCCAACATTTTAAATAATCATGCTGATCTCCCTGCCAAGATGGAGCCATTGTAGACTTGATCCCTCACATTGACTATTTATGTATACCCTATGGGAAAGTTATGTAAATAGGCAAATTCCGAGGCTAATCAGAGGCTAATTGCTAAAGCAGGTTTATATAGATGGGCAGCTGCTTGACAGTCGCCAGCTGCTATCCTTAGAAAAAGGCAAAGTTATCAAGGTCAGAAGAAACAGCAGGAATACCGTTTAAAAGAAATACATATTGATTAAAGTATGATATTTCAGTGTGAAGTCTGAGGTAAAAGGGATGCATGATGGATGCAAGGCCTTTTTTATATGGATCTGTTAAAACTAATTATGATCATAGTGAGAAAGGATGATCAGTTTTCAACTTCAATCATTAATACCCAAGATATCTCGTGAATGAGAAATGGTTTTAAAGAGAAGAAATACAGACCTTAAATGACGGCTGAAATCACCTGATGGTTTCGTGAGCGTGGATCAACCACAAAGTCATCCAAGCTGAAGTTAGCATAGTTTTAAAAAGAGCACTGAAACTCAAATCTGGATCCCAGTCAGTTCGTACCATTCTGGAAATTACTCATTGAGATGAAAGATTTTCTGTGGATGGTTGGAAAAGCCATGAGCAGACTGAGGGATATACAAATGGTCCTTGATCAACAGCTGCCTTTGGACAGCCAAACAGAGACAAGGGAAAATGAACAAAGACAGCAATGAGAAGATACTTCCTCTGCCAATGTCTGTGTGTGTGTCTCTCTCTCTTGTAAACTCAAAAATTGGTGCCAAGTGAAAATGCTATCGAGAAAACCACCATTCACCAAGAAATCAATATTATCTGTCAGCTTCAGCATTTTTTAGAAACGGGACACCAGACACACAGTTGGGAATCAGGTTTCACTCTTGCAAATCGGGTTCCAAACATCTTTACATTATAAGAACCTGTCTCTCCCTCCCGTACCTGTATAGCACACACCTCACCACAATTCTTTTTAAGCTGATTATCTGTGTTGTCTGTATGTGTTAGATATCATTTTTTTTAAAAAACACCATTAATAAGTGCTTTTAAGAGGTGGCACGGTGGCTCAGTGGTTAGCACTGTTGCCTCACAGCGCCAGGGACCCGGGTTTGATTCCTGTCTTGGGCAACTGTCTGTGTGGAGTTTGCACATTCTCCCCGAGTCTGCATGGGTTTCCTCCCACAATCCAAAGATGTGCAGGTCAGGTGAATTGGCCATGCTAAATTGCCCGTTATGTTAGGTGCATTGGTCAGGGTAAATATAGGGTGGGTTACTCTTCAGAGAGTTGGTGTGGACTTATTGGGCCGAAAGGCCTTTTTCCACATTGTAGGGAATCTAATCTAATCTCTAAGACACTATTCTCTTTCACTGAAGTAAACCTTAGAATTAACTCTTGTTCATTTTGATCTAATTAACAAAGTTTAATTGAAGCATGATACCTCCACTTAAAACAAAAAAAATGCTCATTGCAATGGACCAGATGGCAGTTGAAAGGCGTAGAGCAAAATACACCCCCTCCCCGTCCGATTGCAACATCTAGAAAAGACTGTTCATCAGGAAGCGAGCAGTGATGCAGAGGATCAGTACAAATGGTATTGACATTGTGTATCACCTTTAAAGGTTTCAGAGGAATAAAGAAGCAATGGCTTTCACTGGGATGTTCCAGATGAACTTCCCATGTTATTCCCAGTCTAGCTGCATAAATGAAAGGTTTTCACTAATCACTATTTACAGTCATAGAGTCATAAAGGCATACAGCACGGAAATAGACCCTTCGGTCCAACTCGTCCATGCCGACCAGATATCCCAACCCATCTAGTCCCACCTGCCAGCACCCGGCCCATATCCCTCCAAACCCTTCCTATTCATATACCCATCCAAATGCCTTTTAAGTGTTGCAATCATACTGGCCTCCACCACTTCCTCTGGCAGCTCATTCCATACCCGTACCATCCTCTGAGTGAAAAAGTTTCCCCTTAGGTCTCTTTTATATCTTTCCCCTTTCATCCTAAACCTATGCCCTCTAGTTTTGGACCCCCCAACTCTAGGGAGGAGACTTTGTCTATTTATTCTATCCATGCCCCTCATAATTTTATAAACCTCTATGAGGTCACCCGTCAGCTTCCGACATTCCAGGGAAAACAGCCCCAGCTTATTCAACCTCTCCCTATAGCTTAAGTCCTCCAACACTGATAACATCCTTGTTAATCTTCTCCAAACCCTTTCAAGTTTCATAACATCTTTCCGATAGGAAGAAGACCAGAATTGCATGCAATATTCCAAACGTGGCCTAACCAATGTCCTGTACAGCCGTAACATGTCCTCCCAACTCCTGTACTCAATAAAGGAAAGCATACCAAATGCTTTCTTCACTATCCTATCTATCTGCAACTCCACTTTCAAGGAGCTATGAATCTGCACTCCAAGGTGTCTTTGTTCAGCAACATTCCCGATGACCTTACCATTAAGTGTATAAGTCCTGCTGAGATTTGCTTTCCCAAAATGCATCACCTCCAATTAAACTCCATCTGCCACTTCTCAGCCCATTGGCCCATCTGATCAAGATTCCATTGTAATCTTCATCACTGTCCACTACACCTCCAATTTTGGTGTCATCTGCAAACTTACTAACTATACCTCTTATGCTCATATCCAAATCATTTATATAAATGATGAAAAATAGTGGACCCAGCACCGATCCTTGTGGCACTCCACTGGTCACAGGCCTCCAGTCTGAAAAACAAACCTCCACCACTACTGTCTGTCTTCGACCTTTGAGCCAGTTCTGTATCCAAATGGCTAGTTCTCCCAGTATTCCATGAGATCTAACCTTCCTAATCAGTCTCCAGTGGGGAACCTTGTCGAACGCCTTACTGAAGTCCATATAGATCACATCTACCGCTCTGCCCTCATCAATCCTCTTTGTTACTTCTTCAAAAACCTCAATCAAGTTTGGGAGATATGATTTCCCACGCACAAAGCCATGTTGGCTATTCCGAATCAGTCCTTGTCTTTCCAAATACATGTACATCCTGTTCCTCAGGATTCCCTCGAACAACTTGCCCACTACCGAGGTCAGGCTCACCAATCTATAGTTCCCTGGCTTGTCCTTACCACCCTTCTTAAATAGTGGCACCACGTTAGCCAACCTCCAGTCTTCCGGCACCTCACCTGTGACTATCGATGATACAAATATCTCAGCAAGAGGCCCGGCAATCACTTCCCCAGCTTCCCACAGAGTTCTAGGGTACATCTGATCAGGTCCTGGGGATTTTTCCACTCTTATGTGTTTCAAGACATCCACCAATTCCTCCTCTGTAATATGGACATTTTTTCAAGATGTCACCATCTATTTCTCTACATTCTATATCTTCCATGTCCTTTTCCACAGTAAACACTCTTGCAAAGCACACATTTAGTATCTCCCCCATCTCCTGCGGTTCCACACAAAGGCCGCCTTGCTGATATTTGAGGTGCCCTATTCTTTCCCTAGTTACCCTTTTGTCCTTAATGTATTTGTAAAAACCCTTTGGATTCTCCTTAACTCTATTTGCCAAAGCCATCTCATGTCCCATTTTTGCCCTCCTGATGTCCCTCTTAAGTATACTCCTACTGCCTTTATACTCTTCTCAGGATTCACTCGATCTACCCTGTCTATACCTGACATATGCTTCCTTCTTTTTCTTAACCAAACTTTCAATTTCTTTAGTCATCCAGCATTCCTTACACCTACCAGCCTTTCCTTTCACCCTAACAGGAATATACTGTCTCTGGACTCTCATTATCTCATTTCTGAAGACTTCCCATTTTCCAGCCATCCCTTTATCTGCCCATTTGTCCCTTTGAATATTCGCCCAACTTGCTTCAACCTCTTGGGAAAACTGCAGCAACCTCCCAGCATTAATATGTCCACGTTTATATGCTAGTAGTGCAATAGGATCCTAATTCCCATGAATTTAAAAAACGCATGCGCAATGTCACACCTTCTGCAGGTAAATGTCAGGAGACAGTTGATTTCAAGATGGATCAGTAACCCATTTATTTTTAAACACTTCACTGGCCTATTATCTGGTTTAAAGCAAACCGGCAAGACTGTTCTATGTTAATATCACCTTTACCAAAACTACCTACAACTACAAGTCTTGCATATTGATCATCAAGAGCACCACAACTTCCAAAGGCATCAAAGTTAAGTGTTGCCTACAGACATATCTCTGAAGTTCCATACATTTAGAAAGCAAACGCATCAATTCATGTTTTTCTGGTTGCACAGTCAAAAGTTTTATGAAACAAAAAAAAGTCTGACACTTCAGGAAAACACCACAACAGGCAAGTGATTCATTAATGATATAAATAATCCTGCCACCCACCCAAATTAGGATTCCAGAAAATTTTTCAGATTAGATTCCCTACTGTGTGGAAACAGGCCCTTCGACCCAGCAAGTCCACACCAACACTCTGGAGAGTAACCCACCCAGTCCCATTTCCCTCTGACTAATGCACCTATCACTACGGGCAATTTAGCATGGCCAATTCACCTAACCTGCACATCTTTGGACTGTGGGAGGAAACCCAAGCACCCAGAGGAAACCCACGCAGACACGGGGAGAATGTGCAAACTCCACACAGGCAGTTGCCCAAGGCTGGAATTGAACCTGGGACCCTACTGCTGTGAGGCAGCAATGCTAATCACTGAGCCACCATGCCACCCCAAAATTCTCTCAGGTCAAAGGTATAACTTAAACAGAAGTCTCACCTCACTGAAGGTTTATCGCCAGTCCAACAATATTGAAAAAGTGACCATTCACAAAAGAAAAAAATATGCTTCTTCTTTTGAAAATAAGCACATGAATAACTTTAGAGCAGAAAAATGAAAAATCAATGAAAGGAAAATCCAACTGCAAAGTACTTCCCAGACTATGCCTTACTCAGTAAGAGCAAGACACAAGAGTTAATATATAACATTGTAGCTTTACATCTGTCCCATGACAGTGCCTTTCCAATAAGTAACAGAATCACAAATTGGTACTTCATTTCCACCGTCTTTGAGATCAATATGCTATTTCTCATCATCAATGGCTGGAAAATTTCAGGAAATGGCAATCAGATTCCAGGATTTTTATTCGTGGCACAATTGAGAATATTTAACATATTTAATCGTCCAGTGTGCTAGTTAAGGAATTAGCTATCTACGGTATATTAATGCCATTGTCTTGGTAAAATGTAGTAAACAGCATATTTTACAGTAAATTAACATGAATGCATTCATCAAACACTAAAAATATCACATAGATAATTAAATTCTTTAAGACATTTCTTAGGACAATACCAACTCAGAAAAAGAGTTAGATGACCATTTAGCTTTTAAATGGATAGGAGACAACTAAAATAGTGTTTAGTTGTCAACAATAAGACCAAAGTGGATGTAATAGCTATAGGGCAAAGTAAAATCTGCAGCTATGCATCGAGAAAATATTAGTGCTGAAAATATTCAGCAGGTCAAGGTAAAATCTATTGCTGGGGGTGGTTGGAGAAAGAGAAAGAGAGAGAGAGGGAGAGACAGAGAGGTAAAAATAATTTTTCAGGTCATTGACCCTTCATCAGAACTGGAAGAAGTTAGAGGCTAAAACCAATGAAGCAAAAACACAGCCAGAGAAAAAGGGAACAGGGAAAGATGCATGACATAGCAAAAATCAGGAATTATTAAATGGAACAAAATAAAGATAGTGCATTCAGTGCAAATGGGTCAAAATATTTGTTAGTTAGTCTTGATTAGATATATCATAAAACAATGTAAATAGGCTATGTTTTTCAATCGCCAACCATCAAAGTGTTATGTATAACAGAGAACAAGAGTTAACATGAGCTCCCACTTCAAAATGCCCAAAACAGCCTGGAGTTAATCCCATATGTTTGACTGCTCTGCTTTAGCACACACCATCCATTAGGTTCCTAACCTTATGAATACTAAACAAATTGCTGTTTTGTTAAGCATTAAGCCTCAACCAAAGGTCAGTATTTTCCAACTTTTGGTTGAAATGTGGGGTAGACGCTTTTATGAGTGATGGAGCACAGCAGTTCAGGCAGCATCCAAGGAGCTTCAGCAAAATCGACGTTTCAGGCAAAAGCCCTTCATCAGGAATAAAGGAATCTGGTTTCCAGCATCTGCAGTCATTGTTTTTACTTTTATGAGTGAGAGAACCCGCACCACCTAGAATGCCAACAAGATCAAATGCTAACCAGGCACTTAGATGATCACCCAGTGGACTTCTAAGTCAATCATTTTCCAGGACATTGTCCCACCCCACCTGAAGCTGCAGGCAATTGGAGAAGCACTGAAGCACTGGCTCAGAAGGAAGCTAAGTAACATTTCGGAGGTGGGTGGGGATCAGAGACTAAAGAAAAGTGTTTTCAGTGCACATTTCATCTGCTGGGACAGCTGCCATTTTACTTCGCTCTCAGCAACACAGATGAGTAGGCTGGTGGTGAAATAAGTGATTGTTAATTGACCCACCTTAGAGCTCTGGCTGGCAGTAGGTCAGGAAGGTCAACTGTGGGCCTTCCCACCCACAACTTAAGATGGTGGGAAATCGGCAGGTATCTCCATCCGAATATTTGCTCTTCCCAGCATTTCGTGGGAAGGAAAAATCCCAAGTATCGGGGGATACCATTTCCAATTTGATGAGGTTGCACAATATTTGTTAGTGGAAACAAAATAAACTGACCAATTACAACATATCTATATGAAAGAGGCAGAAAGTATTGATGGAGAGGAGTAGTAGCAATGGTCACTGAGTAATTACAGCAGAGGACTTTGTTGATCATGAAAATATTTAAATTTTATTTTTGAAGTTCCCTTTCATGGTTTTTCAAACAGTTATTTGCAACTGTTCACTCATGATCATACTGTCAACAATCAGCAACTTTATAAGGATGATGCAGTGAATCATCACATTTAAGCTAAAGTCTCTGAAGCTAAAGTCACAAAGACAAATTACCAAGGTTAATGTTCTGAGGTTACTGGGTGTCCTGATTTTAAGAGTCAAAACTTAAAATTCCAAACAGCTGTTCAATATTTGGAGGTGAATTTTGCTGTGACGTTGATTTTTCACAGCTACCTCTTTGTTTTGTATTCCCACTTTTCAATGTACTTGAACTCAACCCAATTTAAATGATTGAAAATCGTAAGTAAAGACCTCAACATGGTTTACCATAACCATTCTTTTCCCAGTACAAAACAATCTCAGTTATCCAAACGTCAACTATCCGAATTTTGGATTATCCAAAGAAGATCTCCAAGTCCCATAAAAACGTTATCTATTATCAGAAAACAATCAGTATCTGAACAATCAGTTATCCGAACAAAATACTTCCCGTCCGTCTCATTCGGATAATCGAGGTTGTTCTGTATATAGCATCCCTCTTTGCAATGGGAGTGTGTAATCCAATAAACTAGAAGTCAAGGAATCAAAATACTCCTCTGCTATTCGTGTTCAGGGTTCCTGTGGTACTGTCCATATATCTAAGCCAGAAGGCCCAGGTATAAGTTTCACAAAAGTGTCATAATACATCTGAATAGGTTATTTAAAATATCCACAAGCATCCTTCTTAACTCATTCTTTTATATGAGAAATCAGTCTTATTGCTCTTTATTGCATTGTTTCTAATACATGGATACATTGCTATGATATGCTAGACAAGATTAATACTCATGAGAAATCTGATGTCACCATTTTAAGGTCTTACAATAACTTTGTTGATTTATGCATGATATTTCCTGTTCTCAAACAAGGTGTAATGCACTGAAGAAACCTACACTAATTGCATGTTTTTCATTCTGAACTGCTCATACGATTCATGTGGCCTCTCTGCAAAGGCTGTAGAGTGTGCAGCAATGTATACTAGATGCAAGCATATATCAATGAGTTGTACTCATTAGTTATATGTCAATTGATTGTGCATGGGACTTATTTCAAATATAATTAAATGTATTGTAAGGATCAGACTACAATTAAGATCTAAAATAAAATGAAGAATTACACATGCTATAAATCTGAAACAAAAACAGAAACTGCTAGAGAAACTCAGCAGATCTGGCAGCATCTATAGAGAGAAAACAGAGTTAACATTTTGAGTCCAGTGACCCTTAGTGTTTTTTTGCTATTACTGGAGGACCTGATGGTTCCTCAGCTGTTATTTAAGGAGTTTTAACCTGGAACTAAGGTGTTGGGGGATGGGCCCTCAGCTCTGTACCCTTATATTCATTGCTCAGTTTGAAAGGATGTAGCAAATAAACAGCTTAGCTCATGACCGTCACAGCTGACATAAATATAAACCATAATCAGTCCATCATCTTGTGTTAAAACTGCTCACTATTTCAGGAAACATCGTACAGTGCAAAGATAACATCGCCCACACAATAAGCTTATTTTCTTTGCTGTAAATTGTCTCCTGCTCTCTCACCTCAATATTAAAATGCAGAGAGTTCATGGGCTTCTTTGCCATTAACACCAAACCATCCAATCCATAATTTCTGCTGTTTCATGCCCTTCTACTTGCTCATTGGACCAAACATCTTCTAAGGCTGTCTCCCCGACTAGTCTAGCCCTGAATTCACTTCCTCCCCATTCTCCTAGTCCCTATATTAAAGTTATACTGTGAACTGTTTTCTTTCCTCAAGTGCTGCTTCTTCACTCCTTCAAATCAACCAACAGCCCTTTCCTCAAAAGACCCTCAATCCCTTTTATAACTATTCAACACCTTTAGCTTTTCTAATGCCCCATGTTTGAATCTCTTAAAAGGAGTTTCACCCTGCCACAGTATTTAAATGGCTCAGTTATAAACGGCATGCTTTGTGACTGTGAAAAAGGTTACCACTCTCTTCTCAGCCTTTTTGCAGTCTTTGACATGGTTGACCATACCATCCTCTTCTAATGTCTTGTGCAGTTCTATCTTTAACTATCTAATCATAACCAGAGCATCATTTATAATGGCTTCTCTCCTTGTTCCTGCATAGTTAACTGTTGTGTCTTCCAAGAACCTAGCATTAGCCCCTTCTATATTCCATTTGCATACTACCTATCAACAACATGATCCAACAGCACAGTGTTAGTTTTCACATATACACTGACAACACTCAGCTTTAACTCACTAATGTGCTCTTTAAAATCCACTTCTTTGATCAAGCTTTTGGCCAATTTCCCTAAATTCGATGTGTCAAATTTTGGTTTATAATATTCCTGTGAAATGCTGTGGGACATTTTAAAGGGACAATATAAGTTGAAGTTGTTGTTTGATGTTGTGGGAAAATAAAGGATGTTTGCTATTTCAAAACTTGTTAAATTCTGCTAACCTTGTGACAAAGACCAGGCTGAATTCTGTATCAGTCCCTGTATTGCACAATGCCCCAATTAGAGGCAGATAAACACAAGTAAAATAAAACCATTACCCAGACTTACAATAGTTTAAGATGACATCTCAACGTGACCTCGACAAGGCCAACTCCTGTTGGACAATAAATATTAGCTTTCCCAGTGATATCCACACTCCATGCGTCAGTTTTGTTTTAAGAATGGAGAAATGAACACTACATAAAAGAGCTGTTGTTCATTAAATATGATTCCTGATTAAAGAGCAAGTGCCTTATTTCCTCAGCATGGGAGTTACGAATCTTTACATAAGTAATAAATTCTCTAAAGAGTAATAAAGTACTCCAGCCTATCCTGACTGAAAAGAAGCCTCACAGTGACAGTCATAGAGTTATACAGCGGTACAGCACAGATTTCAACCTTTTAGTTCAACCTGTCCATGCTGGCCAGATATCCTAAAACATTCTAGTCCCACTTGCCAGCATTTGGCCCATATCCCTCTAAACCCTTCCTATTCTTATACCCATCCAGTTGCCTTTTAAATGTTGTAACTGTACCAGCCTCCACCACTTGCGCTGGCAGCTCATTTCACATACATACCACCCTCTGCATGAAAACGTTGCTCCTGGGGTCTCTTTTAAATCTTTCCTCTCTCACGTTAAACTTATGCCCTCTAGTTTTGGAATCCTGTACCCCGGGGAAAAGACCTTGACCGTTCACCCGATCCAAACCCCTCATAATTTTATAAACCTCAATAAAAGGTCACCCCTCAGTCTCTGATGCTCCAAGGAAAACAGCCCCAGCCTATTCAACCTCTCCTTACAACTCAAACCCTGCAGCCCTGGCAACATCCTTGTAAATCTTTTCTGAACCCTTTCAAGTTTCACAACATCCTAACTCTAGGAAGGAGACCAGAATTGAACAGTTAGACCAGAATCCTCTTCCTCTTGCCACATACAATTTTTCACACCCAAATTACTTGATTTTGTTTATCCTCCATGTTCAATAACTTGAGCTGCACTGCTTCATGAGAATAAGTCATGTGAGTATGGCTTCTGACATCCTGCTTCCCCTTTACCTGTTCATTTGAAAGCTGGTTTCTGAGGCAATGGAAAGGGAGACAAAATACATTTCATAATCAGTAACCCATCCATCATTGGATTCATTCCACTGACAAAGTTAAAAGCACCAATGTGTGTGATATAGATCTTCCAAAAAGAAAAATATATTTGTGTGTTATTCTTATGTCAGTCATCTTAAGATCAAGATAATGGGCACCTTGCAGATTTGGACACACTATTTGAGAAACCCTTCTCATACATGCGGTAACATTTCTGGGCTCAGCAGGGCCAATGGACTCAGCACAGAACTGAAACAGAATCCATTTTCACTGGAGCAAGGGCCTTATTCCCACAGAGTGGGAGTTACAAATCTTTACATAAGTAGTAAATTCTCAAAAGGAAGCATAAAGGTCTTGAGAACCATCAAGATGTAAAGTTATTTGCATGGTCAGCTCTCAAAGATCAAGAAGGATAAACACTAGTGTTCTAACAGTTTCAAAAAACCAGTGATAGCTATTTAGAGTCATAGATTCACAGAGTTGAACAGCATGGAAACAGACCCTTCGGTCCAACCTGTCCATGCCAACCAGATATCCCAACCCAATCTAGTCCCACCTGCCAGCACCCGGCCCATATCCCTCCAAATGCTTCCTATTCATATACCCATCCAGATGCCTTTTAATGTTGCAATTGTACCAGCCTCCACCAGTTCCTCTAGCAGCCCATTCCACACACCACCCTCTGCATGAAAAGGTTGTGCCTTAGGTTTCTTATATATCTTACCCCTCTCACCCTAAACATATGCCCTCTAGTTCTGGACTCACTCACCCCAGGGAAAATACCTTGTCTATTTATCCTATCCATGCTCCTCATAATTTTGTAAACCTCTATAACGTCACCCCTTAGCCTCCAATGCTCTGGGGAAAACAGCCCCTGCAGATTCAACCTCTCCCTATAGTTCAAATCCTCCAGTCCTGGCAACATCCTAGTAAATCTTTTCTGAACCCTTTCAAGTTTCACAACATCCTTCCAACAACTGCGCACAATATTCCAAAAGTGGCCTAACCAATGTCCTGTACAGCCGTAACATGACCTCCCAACTCCTGTACTCAGTACTTTGACTGATAAAGGAAAGCATACCAAACTACCTGCGATTCTACTTTCAAGGAGCTATGAACCTGCACTCAAAGATCTCTTTGCTCAGCAACACTCTCTAGGACCTTACCATTAAGTGTGTAAGTCCTGCTAAGATTAGCTTTCCCAAAATGCAGCACCTTGCATTTATCTGAATTAAACTCCATCTGCCACTTCTCAGCCTATTGGCCCATCTGATAAAGATCCCGTTGCAATCTGAGGTAACCTTCTTCGCTGTGCACTACACCTCCAATTTTGGTGTCATCTGCAAACTTACTAACTGTACCTCTTATGCTCACTTCCAAATCATTTATGTAAATGACAAAAAGTAGTAGAAAGCACGAACCTTGTGGCACTCCACTGGTCACAGGCCCCCAGTCTGAAAAACAACCCTCCACCACCTCCCTCTGTCTTCTACTTTTGAGATAGTTCTGAATCCAAATGACTAGTTCTCCCTGTATTCCATGAGATCTAAGCTTGTTAAACAGTCTCCCATGGGGAAACTTCTTGACCACCTTACTGAAGTCAATATAGATCACATCTACCGTTCTGCCCTCATCAATCCACTTTTCTACTTCTTCAAAAACCTCAATCAAGTTTGTGAGAAATGATTGCCCACACACACAGCCATGTTGGCTATCCCGAATCAGTCCTGTCTTTCCAAATACATGTACATCCTGTCCCTCAGGATTTCCTCCAACAACTTTCCCACTACCGACGTCAGGCTCACCGGTCTATAGTTCCCTGGCTTGTCCTTACCACCTTTCTTAAATAGTGGCACCATGTCAGCCAGCCTCCAGTCTTCTGGCACCTCACCTGTGACTATCGATGATACAAATATCTCAGCAAGAGGCCCAGGAATCACTTCCCTACCTTCCCACAGAGTTCTAATGTACACCTGATCAGGTCCTGGGGAGTTATCCACTTTTATGTGTTTCAAGACATCCAGCACATCCTCCTCTGCAATATGGACATTTTTCAAGATGTCACCATCTACTTCCCCACATTCTATATCTTCCATATCCTTTTTCACAGCAAACACTCTTGCAAAATACTCGTTTAGTACCTCCTCCATCACCTGCGGCTCCACACAAAGGCCGCCTTGCTGATCTTTGAGGGGCCCTATTCTTTCCCTAGTTATCCTCTTGTCCTTAATGTATTTGTAAAAATCCTTTGGATTCTCCTTAACTCTATTTGCCAAAGCTATCTCATGGCCACTTTTTACCCTCCTGATTTCACTCTTAAGAATACTCCTACTGCCTTAATACTCTTCAAAGGATTCATTCAATCTATCCTGTCTATACCTGACATATGTTTCCTTCTTTTTCTTCACCAAAACCTCAATTTCGTTAGTCATCCAGAATTCCCTATACCTACCAGCCTTTCACCATAAAAGGAATACACTATCTTTGGACTCTCGTTATCTCATTTCTGAAGGCTTCTCATTTTCCAGCCATCCCTTTATCTGCGAACATCAGCCCCAATCAGCTTTTAAAAGTTTTTGCCTAAAACCGTCAAAATTGGTCTTGCTCCAATTTAGACCTTCAACTTTTAATCTGGTCTGTCCTTTTCCATCACTATTTCAAAACGAATAGAATTATGTTCGCTGGCCCCAAAGTGCTCCACCACCGACCTCTCAGTCACCTGCTCTGCCATATTTCCCAAGAGTAGGTCAGGTTTTGCACCTTCTCGAGTAGGTATATCCACATACTGAATCAAAAACCTTTCTTGTACATGCTTAACAAATTCCTCTCCATCTAAACCCTTAACACTATAGCAGTCCCAGTCTATGTTTGGAAACTAAAAATCCCCTGCCAAAACCACCCTATTATTCTTACAGATAACCGAGATCTCCTTACAAATTTGTTTCTCAATTTCCATCTGACTATTAGAGGGTCTATAATACAATCCCAATAAGGTGATCATCCCTTTCTTATTTCTCAGTTCCACCCAAATAACGTCCGTGGTGTATTTCTGGGAATATCCTCCTTCAGTACAGCTGTTAAGCTATCCCTTATCAAATATGCCACTTCCCCTCCTCTCTTGCCTCCCTTTCTGTCCTTCCAGTAGCATTTGTATCTTGGAACATTAAACTGTCAGTCCTGTCCATCTCTTAGTCATGTTTTTGTAATTGCTGTGATATCCCAGTCCCATGTTCCTAACCATGCCCTGAGTTCATCTGCCTTCCACGGTAGGGCTCTTGCATTGAAATAAATGCAGTTTAATTTATCAGTTGTACATAGTTTTCTGCTTTGTCCCTGCCTGCCCTGATGATTTGACTCGCTTCTGTTCTCAACTGTACCAGTCTCAGATTGATCTCTTTCCTCACTATTTCCCAACAGTATTTATTGCAGATATAATCCTCAATACACGTAAACTCTCCCTAAACTGCCACATCTGACAAGAAGAGCATATCACTCTATTTAGGCTCTTTTTTGCTTCTTCCAATCTGCAGACCCAGAAAATATCACCATCTTATTCCTCTACAAAACACTGCTCGAGGCTAACTTAATACTAAAGGCTTACATTTTTAAGTTTAATCAAGAGACATAGCTCAATAAAATACATAGTTAAGATAGAACTCACTCTACCCATGAAAGCAAGGCCACACTTAAAACTATTTACTTCTGTTTCTGTGCTGTGACTTCTCCCAAACAGGTTCCTCCAAGATTAGTTGTGAATTTCACCATTTGTTAATTTTCTCAGATGCACTCCAAAGTCCAGCAATACATGAATTCAACAGCAAAGGCAGTAACTGCGCAGGTTCACTGCTGTGTCAGTTAGCAGTGTGGGTTTCTTTCTCTGTCTCTCTCCTGCATTGCCTGACCATGTGCTGCCTTTGTCTGTTCCTCTCCTTTTTAAAAGTGCCGTTGTTTTGACATTTTTTTCTCCAAAGTTCCAAAACAATGCAACAGCATATAAAACAGTAATTGCTGTGCCTGGAATTCGAGGAAATCACCTCCAGCCCCAAAAATACCTCAAAACAAAAGCAGCCTGTTACAGCCAGAAATTATTCCTGTCCTCCATCTTGGAATCAATTTCATCAGCTGTTCATTAACAAAGTCTTCAGTGTTATCATCACAGCATTACTGCTTCATTATCACAGCACCAGGACAAGCTTGAAAATTCATAGTTTTGATTGACAACACAAAAGAACTTTTTTTTTAAAAGGTTCGCCCAACTCATTCCTAGGAATGAATGACCTACCTAATGAAGAAAAGCTGAGTAAGTGCCCACTGATGTTTAGAATGAGTGGTAATCATATTAAAGCATACAACATCCTGAGGCTTCAGAGAGGGTGGATTCTGACAGGATACTGCCGTATGTAAGAGAGGTTAAAACTAAGAGACACATTTTCAGAATAAAATATCTCACTTTTAATATGGGCTGATGATACTTTATTTCAGAAACTCAATAATCTGCAGAATTATTTTCCCCAGTAAGACACTGAATTGTTTCAAAACTGAGTTAGACACATGTTTGATTGACAAAGGAATTAGGTCTGTGGGGAAGGAAACAGGAGTGTAGAGCTGATGTCACAACCCGATCAGCCAAGATTTTACAGAATGCCAGAGCAGGCTTGAAGGACCAATGGCTGACTCAGTCACCCAAGTCTTAAATTCTCCCATTAACAAATATATTTATAGTGTCCGATTTTCAAGATATTTGGTGGTTTTTTTTTAAAACTCATCTACTCAATTAGTCCTTGAAGCGACCCTCCAATCTGGTCTTTAAAATCTCCCATGTCTGATAAAGGTTTTGTAGCTGGATTTGTCTAGTTTATAAGTCATGATGCATGACAAGGAATTTATGTCTCATTTTATTTGAGATAAATTTTTTACAATGGTTTGTTCAGCATTTTATTTTCCTGTTCCAGCTTCTTAGATACTGAAACTTTCACTCAATAACCAAAGTCAAAACAATGTCACAATACAATACTGGTCACGCTGAAGAACCTGACAAAATTTGAACTTGAGACATGCACTTGATTTATTTTTAAGAATGCATCAGTTTGTTTCACCTTCCAAAGATGATAAATGTTAGGCCACGCAATTTCCCATATCATAAAATATTAGCAAACTGTCTCTGTTATATGAAGGAATGGCACTATTATTTGAACCTGAGAAAATTTTAGCAAAAGTACTGCAAAACAGGAAAACACAAACATTGAATTCTGAGGTGGTGACCTGGTGGGTGGCTAACATAATTTCAGTTACATACTAATAAGAGAGCAGCCCTATGGTCTGGGTAGACTATGGCGACACAACAAGAATCAATACATTGCAAAAATTGGAAAAATTATTTGGTCCATCACAGCATATGTTAGTTCTTTATAGCAGTAATTCTGAACCTTTTCAGAAACACCATACTCTTCAAAGAGATAAACAATTCCATGGCACATCCTTTTTTTCAGCTGAATTGATTGCTCATACATGTCACATTTACTTGCAGTCACTACGACCATGGTATTACCGGAGAGGTTTGCAATACAGTGCATATATTAAGCTAACGGAGGATCAAATGCATTAATGTTTCAAATGCACCAGAAAAGATACACCATCTTTGACTGTGAGCACAGACACATTTTCAAAATCTGCTCAATTCAACTATTTCTAACTGTTTTTGGTCTTAAATCTGTTCCACTCACTGCACTTGATTCAAGGGTCTGAATTTCACAGATGACATTTCATATTTGTAAAAATATTTTTAAAAGTATAATTTTTATTGAATAATTGAACAGATACAAAATTGAAATTCAGAGCAAAACATAAAATAAATTGCAATTTACTGGGTTCCTGGGAAAGCTGAACCTTTCGCTCTGTACAAAGCCTTTTGATCCAAGGAGGAATTGATGAGAAGGTCACCTGCAAATCTTGCTCCACTGACAAGTGCTCCCTGCTGTTGTTTTTTTAGTCAGTGTTGAAAACGTGAGCTCGTTGTCAGAAAAGGCAAGAGTGCAGCAATGCATGGTCAGAGATAGTCAGATATTCATGTACTGCACTCAGCCAAAACACATACAAGGACACCTCTACAAACTTCAGCTTCACTGTGCAATCCAGTCAGAGCTCTGCATCTCCAGGCTGCAAACAGGCTCCACTCTGGATTCCGCTCTTGAGTCAATTTGTCAGCAAGTCGGAACACAATGCAGGACAATGTAAAGCACCTGTTCACCCATACAAAAAATATTCAAATGGAAGGTCTTTAAAATTACACCCGCGTAGGATCATATTAGTAAGTTGGGGAACCCCTATATTCCTTCATTTCTTTTAACATCAGCTTCTGCCTCAGCATTCGGAACATTCACATTTTGAAATTGAATTGAAAGACCTCACTTTTAATTGGCAAGTTAGTTAATTTCTATTTTTCAAGTTATGAGTTGTATTCTTGATTGTATAGACCTTGGAATGAGAGAAAGTCAGGGATTGAGTGAGATGAAAGTGGCTTGAATGGCTGTTGGTGCCAATGCCTGGTGGGGAAAGGAACAAATATGTTAACATTCCTGATGAAGGGCTTATGCCTGAAACATCAACTCTCCTACTCCTCAGATGCAGCCTGAGCTGCTGTGCTTTTCCAGCACCACTCTTCGACAATGAAGAGAGTATGCAAGGTGAACAATGTAGTGGGTGAAGGTGAGTAAGGGAAGATGCTGCAAACAGCAGTGAGAGCTGAACACCATGCTCATGGTGGTGGGCACAGCAGCAGAGATAGAGTAAGCATGAAGTAGGAGAGAGAAGATGGTGACACTTACCCTCAGGGAACAGGGAAGGTCACTAACCTTCTTGTAGTTTTGTTGCACATTTCTCCAAAGCATCAACAGTGACTAATCCTGGTGTCAACTTTGGACTAGGCTGACAGGGTCTGATGTCATGGTCTCCTTTACTGTTCTTGAGGGAAAGGGATGTTCCCCTCTGCCCCAATATATCTGTTAGGATCTCCAAGTCAACATTGGCAAAATGAACACCAATTTTGCTATATTACCATATCTAAGACAAACGTGATGAACTGTACAGGGCAGTTCCACATGTTTTAAATATGCTGCCCATGCCTGGATTCCCAGGATGTGTCAGCCATGGGGAATCTCTCCATCTTTGGCAAATAGGAGAATATAACAAGCCAGGTACCACAAGGTCTGGGGCATCAGTAATGAGGCAAACTTGGAAAGACAGCTTGAGAAAACTCACTAGGCCTTGTGGAGTACAACCCTCCATGAAACGCACCAATATTGACACTGCCAATTACTGGTAAAATTCAACCCTCTGTATTTACTTTTTTGTCTCTGAAGCTTTTCTTCCCCATCCTCACGACACATGTCTTCCCTCTCTTCCATACGTCGTATTATCTAAGCAACTATCATAAGCATTACTGACGCTATTTCACTTATTCGAATCCAGAGATGAAGAACTAAGAAAGAAAGTGTATGGCTGTAGAGAGTGTACAACGATAGGGTGAAAACTAGGAAAAGAGTGAAGAGATTATAATCATGAGGATATTGGGTCTGATCTGGGTTTTACACATGGGAGAAACTGAGCAGAAGGGTCAATGATCTAAAAGGAATTTGAACCAGTCTACAGTCCAGGAGTACTGTACAGGTTGGAATTTTGGACCTGGAACTTGGCACCATTTGGACTGATGGTCCTTGGAAACAGTTAAGACAGGGCAGAAGAGAGTATGGAAGATGAAGCACATAAGTGAGCAATCATGGCAGTATAGAGACCAGGAGAGAGAATAACAACATGATGTGTACTTTTGAGCAGAGAGGAGGACTTAAACTTTGAATTCAGACTCAGCACAATATCGGATGCCTATTGTTCCCTAGGATCCTACGTTCACTTGGAATCTCAGTCAGAGCCTCTCATTATTGCTGCCTGGTGTCTATCAGTTCATCATTGCCTTGGTATGCAGAGAGGCTGCTGCATCTGCAAAGCAGGCCGATTAATTCATCATGATCAGGCTCAAATTCTTTTATTAACAGGTTACATATTTTGTCCCTTTTCAATTGTCACCTAACTTGAGTACTGGTTCTTTAAAGGTTCTCTGCAAAAAAAGTCTTGCACTTCATTTAATTAATAATCATTAGTAATTTCATAATTGTATAAGTTTCGTCATAATGCAAGTAAATGGCACAAAGATGCTTCATTATTCGTCATTTCTGAGCTTATTTCTATTCTTACAGCAAACATATTCAAACGTTTGTTAGAGAATTTTTCCAGTTAACAGTCTCTGACTTGTAATATACTCACTTCTACAGAAAAACAGAATACATTACTTAAATGTTTAATGTGTGCTAATAGGTTCTTCTGGTTGTAGGCAATGACCTTGAGTATACATACATCTAAAACTAGAAAGCAAACAAAAAGAACTAGAAGGCAAAGAATATGAGGGAGCCATTTCCCATTCAATTGTACAAAACCCCATTCAGCTCACCAATTTAATAATTCAGAGGCAGCCAAGAAAAATACTCTCTAATCTTCAGTTCCTATTATTAAACTGCAAGGAGCAAAAGACCCCCAGTTTTCTTCAGCATTGCTTTATCTACTAAAGAGACACTACGGACAAGGAGTATGAATTATAAATAGATAACACTTAGATTGCTTAATTAAAATACATTTTGAAAATTGGCTGGATTATTAATTTAAATGTTTTACAATAGAGAAAACTAATGAATTCAACAAGCGTGCATGAAAAATCTGACTGCATATTTGAAATTGTAGAAAATATTAAAAAGCTGAACTGTGCAGAAGCACCAGTAGCAATGATAATAATTGGTTGCGATTCAGTGACAAAGATGAATATCAAACAGTGACAGTCTTGCTAGTTCCTATTTCTGGCTACAGCTGATGGTTATTCATTCATCTTCGGTATTTTTAATTACTTCTGATTCTTTCCTATTTATCCATATTTAATTGGCAGCTTAATGAACAAATGATCTTTTGAGGTATTGTACAAATGCATACATCTTAAAGTTTAAAAGGTTCAAAGAGAAAATTTTCAGAAGTAAGACGATGCTTCCACTTTGTATCACCCAAGACCAGTATCAGCTTCCAAATCACTTAATATAGTCAGCTTGGGCCCTATTTGACTTTAAGAGATAATGGCTGTGAAATTGAGCCTGAAAGTCAAAAATATCAGCAAAAATGCTCGTGGCCACATGCGGTGGTAAATGATTGCGCCACTTCCTCTAATTAGATCTGCAGGCCTCACAGCAGGTCAAGGGTGGCGCTGCCAATGACTGAATATAACTGTGGCTGACAATTTTTATGCCAGTGGATCTTTACAAGTACACTTGCTACCTTTCAGAGTTTGCCATGAATGACAACATTAGAGAAGTGACAGAACATTATAAAGAAGGAACAGTAACTCCATCATTTTTTGTTCTTACGAGAAAGAGATGTAGGTAGAGAGTGGGTGAGTGTGTGAGAGAGATGTATGAGAACAGCTAGTGATCTATTGTAAAGCACTTGGTTGGCTGAATATTTACAAGTTCTATATCTGCAGAACCAGAATCAGGAATCTTCTCTTTTTCTCTCTCACAAAATTTGCTGTTCTGGGCAATCTAACAGTACATGAAAGCAACATCTATTCAACCACAAAAGCCATTCCAGTACAGTATATGATTTCATCAGTTAACCTCTTCACATCAGAAACAAGGATCTGAAGCAGTGAGCCCCAAGGATAAACCACATGGACATATTTGGACTTTATTTTTAATAATTAATTTTGTCTTACCTGTACTTGTTTAACCTCGATAGCCGTATTTTATTATCAATAGCTTAGTTTTTACAGCAGAACATTCAACAATAACTTACAATAAACTAACCATTGGTCTTTTTAGAAACACCTGTCCACAGGTCTGACTTAACTTGAATCATTATGAATTCAAGTATGGGCTACATGAGCTACGTTAATCATCAGTTCTCTGGGCATGCCTGGTGGCTGTGACTGTGCCACAGAATGCAACTGGTAAGTCCTAGCCAACCCAACAATGCAGAGTACCATCTCCTTCAAAGGGTTCTGGTGACATAGGCAAGATACTTCTCCTGTTTAATCTTGCTTCCAACATGGAGGAAAGAATCTCATTGTGTTGCTTCAAATTTTACTGAATGCCTGAAGTCAGATGGCAGCTTGATAGAATTGACAAGTATGAGAAACCAAGATAAACCATCTGAATTTTAGGTGATGATTTCTGATTAGTGAGCAATGGGGCTATGCATGATGAGGAGTATACAACTTGGTGATGAAATGGGTAAAAGTTGACATTTGAAAACACAGCCATTGCCTCTGGGTGCACGTATGAGGTCACCGATCTTTTTCTGACATTCCAACAAGGTCCTTCGGTCCATACACTAAGACTTGTTGACCGTGAGCATGTGTCCCTATTACTTTACACTATGTGTTTGGCGCCCTCCTAGCTCCTTGTGGAAATATGACCTACCTTTTCCTTTCAGTCACCTGGACTAAGGTCTGCACCACAATATCGGAGAATCTTTGTGCTGCTGCTCCATTAACAGTCCTCTTCCTCTCAAGTAAGCCTTCCAGACACTATTGCAACAGCTGAAGGAGCCATTTTGTATGCATCTGCTGAAGGGATGACTTACCTTTAGGTGCAGGCTAGCTACTTGTCATACATGCCACCCCCACGTGTATAGCTCGTCAACAGCATATTTCACATTGGCCCACATAGTACAATTATCTTGACAAGCAAACAGCAAAAGTGGTATCTCAAAGGGAAGGGTGCAGGGCACATTGTGATCCCCATGCTGACATCAGGTAAGATCAAACTTTACTGCCACTATTCAAAATTGCATCTGTGGCAGTCATCAACTGGATATACTTGAGAATTTTTTTCAGGATTAAATTGTTCACCAGCTGAGAGTTTGGAAACATTAATTAAAAAGCAGAAAGTTTAGTGGTCCCGTTACATCCCATTGTGAACAATTTCTGCTCACAGAATGAGTTGATCTGAAAATGCCTAAGGGAAATGTCAGAAGGTAGGGTAAATTTAATCTTTCAAAAGAGTGTTGGATCATAATCACAAAAGAAAAAGAGTGCAAACCCACAACAGAAATCCAGAGAGTGGGTGTGGCACAAGATGAAGAGTTTTTTCAGAAAGCTAGTACCAACATGCTGTACTGAATAGCCTTTTGCTGTGTTTTGGCCATTCAATGATTCCAATAAATAGGGCACAGCATTGTTAAAAGATAATCTAGAAGTTTCATTTGCACAAGAGGCAACCATGGATTTTTGATCTGCAATTTTGAATGCAGGTTTTACTTATTTGTTCAAACTTGGAACAGTAATAATTGAAATGTCCATGTCCTTCATATTTCCTACAAATGTAATACTGGTAAATAACACTTACAGGTCAATACTGTCTGAGTTCAGAAAGAAATTCTAAGTATCCTTGGGTTGGTTTTAATTTCAGTTTAATATTCCAATTCTGAACTTACCACAGTTTTAAAGATTTTAAAGATCCTAGGGAGTGTTGTTGAACAAAGAGATCTTGGAGTGCAGGTTCATAGTTCCTTAAAAGTGGAGTTACAGGTAGATAGGATAGTGAAGGCGGCATTTGGCATGCTTTCCTTTATTGGTCAGAGTACTGAGTACAGAGCTGAGAGGTCATGTTCTGGCTGTACAGGACATTGGTTAGGCCACTTTTGGAATACTGCATGCAATTCTGGTCTCCTTCTTATCGGAAGGAGTGAAACTTGAAAGGGTTCAGAAAAGATTTACAAGGATGTTGCCAGGGTTGGAGGATTTGAGCAATAGGGAGCGGCTGATCAGGCTGGGGTATTCAGTTTTCCATGGAGCGTCGGAGGCTGAGGAGTGACCTTATGGAGATTTATAAATTCATGAGGGGCATTGATAGGATAAATAGACAAACACTTTTCCTGGGATGGGGGAGTTCAGAAGTAGAGGGCAAACATTTAGGGTGAGACCTAAGGGGCAACCTTTTCACGCAGAGGGTGGTACATGTATGGAATGAGCTGCCAGAAGAAGTGGTGGAGGCTGGTACAATTGCAACATTTAAAAGGCATCTGGATGGGTATATGAATAGGAAGGGTTTGGAGGCATATGGGCCAAGTGCTGGCAGGTGGGACTAGATTGGGTTGGGATATCTGGTCACCATGGACGGGTTGGACTGAAGGGTCTGTTTTCATGCTGTACATCTCTATGACTCTATGACTCTAATTCTGAAATTAATATAACCAGTATAATGCAAGCTCCTCTTAATTAAAAATTGCAAATTTGCTTCACACCCAAAGAAAACATATTAATTAGTTCACATAGCAACTTTCAACTACAGTTTGAGGTCATGTTATAAGGTAACATTAATTAACAATTTCAATAGCAATATCAGTAGATACCAGATTTAATAAAAGCAGAAAATAATTTTGTTTGTATTTTTTATAAATTCAAAAACTTGTTGACTTTAAAGGGTCATATTGCTGGAGAGTGCTATTACTATGGACCACTACAAATGATCAGAACAAACAGAAGTTAAAACCATGCTACAATTATTTCCTCTTAAAGTCGATGTGAAAATAATATTTATTGAAGCTGAGTAATTAACACTGAGTGGAGGTGAATTTTGAACTCAGATGAAAATCTGAGTACTATCAATGGAATTCAATGCAAAAATCTTCATTAATCGATTGAATTTTTCTGAAAAAATAGATAAGGAATTTTATTTTAACTCTGCATTGTGGGTGGATTTGAATAAGTTAAAATCCCATTCAAGGAGTGAAATTTGTAATGTGCTAATGATTATCACGAGTGAAGATGATGTGAAAACTCTGCCAGACTGGAGACCAGCCAACACTGAAACTGCTTCACATGAAGGAACCAAAAGGTTTACAATACTGCAGAGAACAGAGCTGAATATAATAGGCACACAGAAGATCTAAACAAAGGCAATTTGAGGGGCAAAAAGAAAGCATGAGAATGGATTAGAATCTAACACAAAACAACTCAAAGGTTTGTGGGAATACTGATAAAATTGAATTGGATTTCAAAGGAGCGACAGCACACTTGATGAGCCTCCTGTTATTCTATATTGAGTCACCATTCTTTGGTTCATTTTGTTTTACAAAAGAAACTTTGCCAAGTCCCACATTGTAAATAACTATTGGCGCTTGGAATAGTTATTCCACCCCCCCCCCCCCCCCTCCAAAGTAGTTAGGACAATTACACCTCTCCTTGTCTATAAATTATCTGGATTTGGTTACAGATGGTAGCAGTGGAGGGAAGGAATCAACAAACAATGTCAACATCTACAAATAATGAAATGCACTAAGATCAGCAGCAAGTCTAACTTTGAAGAGAATAGTAAATACTTGACAGATGCCAACTCATAATTAACAACTTTGGAAGATTTATAAGGAGACATTATAGACCAAAATAGATGCAGAAGAAAGACAAAAGGTTTAGATTCATAGTTCATTAAAAGTTGGGTGCCAGTTTGGTAACACTGAAAAAGCATGGTTTTCCAAATAGGGGCTAAGGGCACAAAGCCAGGCATTGATCATGATCACAATTGATACAGTGTGCCTAATAAAGGGAGTCCTGCCTTGATGAGATCATAGCCGCGATGCAGAAAAAAATTATTGACATGAAGCAAGGCTGAATGACTTTTATTTTAAACTGAGACTAAAGAAATTGAAGGGCTTCATTAGAACAAAGATGGTTAAGTGCAGAACAAAAAGAGTTGAACAAAATTTGGAAAGGTAAATTGGAAAGATTATTTGCACTGGTAAATGAACCAAAAACAACATGAATGTTAAGGTCCATACAGCCTAGACTGTAGAGATAGCCAAGTACAGTTTAATGAGAAACCAGATGTGATCAAAAAAACTGTGGTCAAGCTGTAGAATTAGAAACTATTTCAGATCAAAAGCATCTTAAATTAATGAATTTGGGATCAACAGTTTTAAAGAGCAAAAACATAAATCATGGAAACCATGTCGAATGAATATCTTTGCATTACATGCACAACAGCCCATTTCACTAAGAACTGGAATGTAAAAACTGAAATTTTCCTTGAAGAATTGAATGCTGTTCAACATTTGCAACCTAGGGTGGCTTGACAGATGAATGATACAGGTCTTAAAAATGAAGGTCTGCCATGCATTGACATCTATGTTGCATTTCTTGAGGGAAGTCTTCAGAGAGTCCTTTGTTCTCCCATCATTTGTGTCTCTTCCTTGAGCTGGGCAAAGCAGATTTGTTTTGACAGTCAGAACTACTAAGCATGTGGTCAGCTTAGCCACATTTCATATGATCGTATGCTCGATGCTGGTCTGAAGTTTCTGGACGTCCACTCAACTTCAAGACTTTGTTCATGGTTGGCCATTCTTCAGATCTTTGTGAAATAACTGTCATCTTGCATTTCATAAATATACCTGATTTCTCAAATAAGCAGGACACTGAAGTATTCCCTTTCAGCAGGTTACTGTCCAAAAATCACATTTCAAAACAGCTCACATCATGCAACATGGAACGAACACAGATTTTCCGCACCATGATGTTACATTTCAAAGCATTCAACGTTTTCATAGGTGGGTTCTGTTCACATTCTTAATTTATCACTAATTAAAAGTAATGGTCAATTCAATTTTACTTTAATATCAATGCAACAAAGAATGTTTTATGCGGTAGTGGATATGTTTAACTAAATTTGCATTACTTGAAAACACTTGGCTAACGTTCAATTTATTCTTCTAATAATTGCTAATGATAGTGAAAACTGTACAAATAAAGAACTGCAGGTGCTAAAATGAAAACAGAAATTGCTGGAGAAACTCAGCAGGTCTGGCAGCGTCTATGGAGAGAAAGCAGAGTTAACATTTCGGGTCTAGTTTCTCCTCCTTCAGAACTAGTTTGCCCTGACATTTCAAAGAGCAAATCAGGAAGTAATACCAGTGTGATGACCATCACTTTGCAAGAAACTAATTAGGAATTGGGCAGAACCGACTTGTCAATCTCAGGTCATCTTTAAAAAGGGAGAGGTACAGACAAAGGAAGCACATGGTGAGGTCAGTGCAGGAGAGACAGAGAGAAAGAAACTGACACCACAGTGAATCTGCTTTTCCTGTTTGAAATTCATGTATCGCTGGACTTCAGAGTACGTCTGGGAAAATGAACAAACAGAGGAATTCACAACTGATCCTGAAGGAACTGGTTGGGCGAAGTCACAGCACAGAATCAGATAAGTGAATAGTTTTAAGTGTTGCCTACAGAAAGTCTGCAGTAGTGAGCAGAGTGGGTTCTTTCTTGATATGTTTTTTGAGATACGTGTCTTGATTATACTTAGAATATAAGCCATAACTATTAATTTAACCTGGAGCAGTGTTTTGTAGAGAAATAAGACAGTGTTATTTTCTGGGTTTGTAGATTGTGAAGGAGCAAAAATGGCCTTTAGTAGAGTGATATGCGCTTCTTGTCAGATGTGGGAGTTGAAGGAGAGTTTACGAGTTACTGTGGATCATATCTGCAATAAATGCCGTTGGTTGCGAATCCTATCATATCGAATGGATTGGTTGGACAGACAGTTAGAGGCAATGAGGAATCTGCAACAACAACGGGATGTGATGGATGGCAGTTATAGAAAGGGGGAAAAGTCGCAGTTACAGTCACATAGATGGGTTAACTCCAGGAAAGGTAAGAGAGATAGGCAGTTAGTGCAGGAGTATTCTGTGGCTATCCCCATTTCAAACAAGTATGCTGGAAAATGTAGGGGCTGATGGATTATCAGGGGAACGTAGCATGAACAGCCAGGTTTCTGGTATTGAGACTGGCTCTAATGCAATGAGGGGTACGTCGGGTTCCAAGAGATCAGTTGTGTTAGGAACTCTCTAGTCCAAGGTACAGAGAGACGTTTCAGCGGCCAGCAGCGAAAAATCAGAATGGTGCGTTGCTTCCCTGGTGCCAAGATCAAGGATGTCTCAGACAGGGTGCAGAATGTTCTCACGGGGGAGAGAGGCCAGCAAGAGGCCATTATCCATATTGGAATCAACAACATAGGAAGGGAAAAGATTGAGATTCCGAAGGGAGATTACAGAGAGTTAGGCAGGAATTTAAAAAGGAGGTTCTTGAGAGTAGTAATATCTGGATTAATCCTGGTGCTATGAGCTATGGAGGGCAGGAATGGGAGGATAGAGCATGGCTGAGGAACTGGTGTATGGGAGAAGGATTCACATTTTTGGATCATTGGAATCTCTTTTGGGGTAGAAATGACTTGCACAAGGACAGATTGCACCTAAATTGGAAGGGGTCAAATATACTGGCAGGGAGATTTGCTGGAGCTGCTCGGGAGGATTTAAACTAGTAAGGTGGGGGGTGGGACCCAGGGCAATAGTGAAGAAAGAGATCAATCTGAGACTGCTACAGTTGAGAACAAAGGCGAGTCAAACAGTCAGGTCAGGCAGGGACAAGGTAGGACTGATAAATCAAACAGCATTTATTTCAATGCAAGGGGCCCAACAGGGAAGGCAGATAAACTCAGGGCATGATTAGGAACATGGGATCTCATAGCAATTACAGAAACATGGCTCAGGGATGGGCAGGACTGGCAGCTTAATGTTCCAGGATACATATGCTATAGGAAGGATAGAAAAGGAGGCAAGAGAGAAAGGGGAGTGGCATTTTTGATAAGAGATAACATTACAGCTGTGCTGAGGGGGGATATTTCCAGAAATACATCCAGGGAAGTTATTTGGATGGAACTGAGAAATAAGAAAGGGATGATCACCTTATTGGGATTGTATTATAGACCCGCTAATAGTCAGAGGGAAATTGAGAAAAAAATTTGTAAGGAGATCTCAGCTATCTGTAAGAATAATAGGGTGGTTATGGTAGGGATTTTAACTTTCCAAACATAGACTGGGACTGCCATAGTATTAAGGGTTTAGATGGAGAGGAATTTGTTAAGTGTGTACAAGAAAATCTTCTGATTCAGTATGTGGATGTACCTACTAGAGAAGATGCAAATATTGACCTACTCTTGGGAAATAAGGCAGGGCAAGTGTCTGAGGTGTCAGTGGGGGAGCACTTTGGGGCCAGCGACCATAATTCCATTAGATTTAAAATAATGATGGAAAAGGATAGACCAGATCTAAAAATTGAAGTTCTAAATTGGAGGAAGGCCAATTTTGATGGTATTAGGCAAGAACTTTCAAAAGCTGACTGGGGGCAGATGTTCACAGGTAAAGGGACGGCTGGAAAATGGGAAGCCTTCAGAAATTAGATAATGAGAAACCAGAGAAAGTATATTCCTGTTAGGGTGAAATGAAAGGCTGATAGGTATAGGGAATGCTGGATGACTAAAGAAATTGAGGGTTTGGCTAAGAAAAAGAAAGAAGCATATGTCAGGTATAGACAGAATAGATCGGGTGAATCCTTAGAAGAGTATAAAGGCAGGAGGACTATACTTAAAGGGAAATCAGGAGGGCAAAAATGGGGACATGAGATAGCTTTGGCAAATAGAGTTAAGGAGAATCCAAAGAGTTTTTACAAATGCATTAAGGACAAAAGAGGAACTAGGAAGAGAATAGAACCCCTCAAAGATCAGCAAGGCGGCCTTTGTGTGGAGCCGCAGAAAATGGGGGAGATACTAAACGAGTATTTTGCATCAATATTTACTGTGGAAAAGGACATGGATGATATAGAATGTAGAGAAATTGATGGTGACATCTTGAAAAATATCCATATCACAGAGGAGGAAGTGCTGGATGTCTTGAAAAGCATAAAGGTGGAAAAATCCCCAAGACCTGATGAGGTGTACCCTAGAACTCTGTGGGAAGGTAGGGAAGTGATTGCTGGGTATCCTTGCTGAGATATTTGTATCATCTATAGTCACAGGTGAGGTGCCAGAAGACTGGAGGCTGGCTAACGTGGTGCCACTGTTCAAGAAGGGTGGTTAGGACAAGCCAGGGAACTATAGACCAGTGAGTCTGACGTCAGTGGTGGGCAAGTTGCTGGAGGGAATCCTGAGGGACAGGATGTACATGCATTTGGAAAGGCAAGGACTGATTAGGGATAGTCAACATGGCATTGTGCGTGGCAAATCATGTCTCCCAAACTTGATTGAGTTTTTTGAAGAAATAACAAAGAGGATTGATGAGGACAGAGCGGTAGATGTGATCTATATGGACTTCAGTAAGATTTTCGACAAGGTTCCCCATGGGAGACTGGTTAGTGAGGTTAGATCTCACAGAATACAGGGAGGACTAGCAATTTGGATACAGAGCTGGCTCAAAGGTGGAAGACAGAGGGCGGTGGTGGAGAGTTGTTTTTCAGAGTGGAGGCCTGTGACCAGTGGAGTGCCACAAGGATCGGTGCTGAGTCCGCGACTTTTCGTCATTTATATAAATGATTTGGATGTGAGCACAAGAGGTATAGTTAGTAAGAGAATAGTTAGTTAGTGACACCAGAATTGGAGGTGTAGTGGATACCTCAGATTACAACAGGATCTTGATCAGATGGACCAATAGGCTGAGAAGTGGCAGATGGAGTTTAATTCAGATAAATGCGAGGTGCTGAATTTTGGGAAGGCAAATTTTAGCATGATTTATACACTTAATGGTAAGGTGCGCGGGAGTGTTGCTGAACAAAGAGACCTTGGAGTGCAGGTTCATAGCTCCTTGAAAGTGGAGTCACAGGTAGACAGGATAGTGAAGAAGGCGTTTGGTATGCTTTCCTTTATCAGTCAAAGTATTGAGTACAGGAGTTGGGAGGTCATGTTACGGCTGTACAGGACATTGGTTAAACCACTGCGTGCAATTCTGGTCTCCTTCCTATCGGAAAGATATGGTGAAGCTTGAAAGTGCTCAGAAAAGATTTACAAGGATGTTGCCAGGGTTGGAGGATTTGAGCTAAAGGGAGAGGCTGAACAGGCTGGGGCTGTTTCCCTGCAGCGTTGGAGGCTGAGGGGTGATCTTATAGAGGTTTACAAAATTATGAGGAGCATGGATAGGATAACTAGAAAAGTCTTTTCCCTGGGGCAGAGGAGTCCAGAACTAGAGGGCATAGGTTTAGGGTGAGAGGGGAAAGATATAAAAGAGACCTAAGGGGCAACTTGTTCACGCAGAGGGTACGTATATGGAATGAGCTGCCAGAGAGAGTGGTGGAGGCTGGTACAATTGCAACATTTAAAAAGCATCTGGATGGTATGAATAGGTAGGGTTTAGAAGGATATGCGCCAAGTGCTGGCAGGTGGGACTAGATTGGATTTAGATATCTGGTCGACATGGACAGGTTGGACCGAAGGGTCTGTTTCCATGCTGTACATCTCTATGACTCTATGACTCTATTTATGTGCTGTTCGTGCACAAGTTATTTAGCATTCAGGATTTTTCTGATCATGTGCAAGGGTTAATAAGTGCTGATTTTTTGTGGTTCAGTGCTTGGAAAAGAAATCCAATATCAACAGGATGACTTCAATCAACAGAACAGAACAAGAGACATGTGTCCAGTTACAGTTGGCTGATGGCTGGTTTGCAATGCAGTGTGATGCCAACAGCATGGGTTCAATTCCCACACTAACAGGTTACCATGAAGGACTCTCCTTCTCAATCTCTCCCCTCACCTGAGGTGTGGTGGCTCTCAGTTAAATTACCACCAGTCGGCTCTGTCTAATGAGAGAGCACCCTAGGGTCTGGCTAATTAGCCAGAAACATGAACCGGCAACATGAAATGGATCAACTGAAACTGACCGCTTTTACTGCATATATTTAATTTCTTTTTTATTTGTTTTACAGTCATAGAGTCATACAGTATGGAAACAGACCCTTCAGTCTAACTAGTCCATGCCAACCATGTTCCCAAACTCAACTAGTCTCTCACATGTCCTTATATACCTTGTGCACTCTCCATACCATACCATATTCACAATGCCCTGTCTCCTAGAATCCACAATGTACATAGCCAATGAATCATTGGCAAGTCTGGCGAGTCTTTGAAATGATCCAGAAGCTCCAATAACGAGCTAAAAGGCTAGTATTTGAAAAGAAATCTGAGCTTACAACCTCTTAAAGTCAATCAATCACAGGCATTCAGCATATCAATGCCAGAAGCCATTATCCACTTCAGACTGCTCAATCTTGTGTAAATAACCCCAGGAGAAAGCAGGCTATTATTGTAGCTGAGATCTCCAAATCAGAGCTCATGACACTAGAACAGCTTCAGTTTTAAAATCTAAGACTGATAATGTTTTGGTTCCCCCCCCCAAAAAATGGAAAAATATAAAGCACAGACAGTTGTTTGGAGTTAGTTTATAGATGATTTAATATGTTGATGAAACATATTCAAGGAAGTAACAGGTCTAGTCCCTTTCCTATGTTCCAAATGCACCATACATTGTTCCAGTAAAGAAACAGGATTGGCTGAAAATAATTAGTAGAATGAGCTCTTATTTTTAATGTGAATCAACAGTTGATCAGCCATCGGTTTCACAACTTACTACACCATTCTCTTTTCTATTGGCTTGTTTCTCACCCAATTTTAAAAATGAAAATGTGCTCCAACCTTTACTAAGTTAAATTTAAATAACTAGCTCATGACTAAACTGGTAAACAAATCAAAACCAACTGAATAGACAGCAGAGAAGACGGCTCTTGTGGCCATGTGATAGTGTCCCTCCCACTGAGCCAGGTTCAAGGCCAATCTGCACCTGAAGTCTGTCAGAAAATATCTCAACAGATTAATTTAAAAATAGAACATTGTGGTTATGTCACTGGACACGTAATACCATAGGTTAAAATCCCACTGTGGCAATTGGTGAACTCAAATTTAATTAGGGGATAATCTGGAACGAGATGTTAGTCTCAGCAATGGTGACCAAGAAAGTATTGGATTGTCATAAAAGCCCAACTGGCTCATTCATTTCCTTTAGGGAATGGCTGCAGATGTTCTTTCTTGATCTCGCCAATATGACTGAAAACCACAGCAACATGTTTTACTCTTAACCTGCCTTTTGAAAAGGCTTATGACTAACTACACAGTTGTTCAAATAGAAACTCTGTCCACCATCCTCTCGAGGGTAATTAAGAATGGATAATAACTGTTAGCTTTGACGGGAACATCTCAAGAACTAAAAAAAAGGCATCACAGTTGACATGAATGGCAGAGGTTTGTTGTTCCATGCTTAATAAAGTGAATCAATAGACATTACAAAATGACTGTAACCAATCTTTGCTGAGCATCATTTTAAAGATAAATTTAGGGTGTGGGGAATAGGGAGAGAGGGGCATCAGGCACAAATACCAGTGATACAACATTTATTATATACTGCACGTGAACCAAACATGTTGTGGGGAAAATAGTGATCATTAATTATTTGGCAACTGCAGGATGTATATAGTTTAAATGGTTTTGACTTTCTGTTTCATCTCAAAGCTTCTCTCAGCAGAGAGTAACCATAGAAACAAGACAAAAATCGATCAAGTTACCACTTCCAAGACACCGCTTCAGACCTCATTGCAAGGAGAAGGTCAAATACATTGGGGATGACGACAGGGCACCTGGCAGGTGACATACAGTCAATTTACACTCCCTATTTTCACTGACTGAGCAGTACATCAGCAGGAGGAGCAATTAATGTGAAGACATAATTCATGCATGAAAAAACAGAGTGGTGGCTGGTCACGTCCCAAGAGATAACTGAAAATAACCAGTATATCCTTTCACTTTACACAGCTGCTCATTTCCTAAATGCTATAGAATCTGCAATACTTCAAAATGTCAAGTGGTTGAATGTAAATTAATGCAGATTGTGTTTTTTTTCCCTTCCATAAACCATTATAAATGTGTAGGAGGAGCACAGTGCAGTAATGTACTGGAACTGATGAGGTGGAGGCAAGCTATTTGGCATGGTAAGCATTAATAAGCTGGTCAAAATGTATTTTGTAGGATGATAAAGTAAACAATCTCTAAGCGGAGCTTAATTTATCTTCCACTCTGTGGCTATGGCTGAATATTCAACATTAATATGAAGGTATTTTTCATTTTACATTTAAACTGTAATTGTGTTGTGGCACTTAATGCTATTGCAAGCCACGAAAGATTTAAATAGTAGTGTTACAACGCGATTTGTAACAATGACTATATTTTAGGAATGTACATTTCAGTTTAAGATTGATGAAGGGGGGTATGTGACCTGCTCTGAAGTTTGGCTCACGGCAAGCCTGGATGGTGTACATTTTCACAATTAAAGACGAGCTGAGATTGCTTTAGTGAGAAAGTGCAAGGTAATTATGCTTGGAGCTAATGGCAACAGTCTCTTGGTTTGCAATTAACAGACTCAGAGTCTTCCAAAGTTTTACAAAGAAATTGAAGATATCAGGCTGTAAGATGAAAGTGTGCTGGGGTCAAGGACAGGTAATTAGCATTTACAACTGAATACAAAAATGTGTTTCGTTTTGCCATGGGAGGCAGCAGAGGGAGCCACTTTTGAAATCAAGTTAGAGAGTTTGCTATATAGAACAACCTCGGTTATCTGAACATCAATTATCCAAATTTTGGATTATCCGAACAAGATCTCAACATCCTGTAAAAGCATTATCGGTTATCCAGACAATCAGTTATCCAAACAAAATAGTCCCCACCCACCTCGTTCGGATAATCAAGGTTGTTCTGTACATGATTTGGAAGTGCCAGTGTTGGACTGTGGTGTACAAAGTTAAAGATCACACAACACCAGGTTATAGTCCAACAAGGTTATTTGGAAGCACTAGCTTTCAGAGCACTGCTCCTTCATCAGGTGGTTGTGGAGTATAAGATTGTAGGACACAGCTGAATTTCACAGATGCCAGATAACAGGTTACAAGTGGTCAGCAGAAGAGGTTGTGTTGAGTTGGCAAATTACTAAAGGTAGATGTGAGAGAGATTAAAGGGATGAATGTTGGAGCAGCCATCCAAGGATTCTGGGAGAAGCATCTCTCTTAGCTAGGGGTATGGAGTTATATGTTCACTGCAGCTGGTAGACTTTAAGAAACTCTTGCAAAACTGAGGGAAGTATCTGCAGATGGCTACTTGAAATTACTACTGAGCGAAATAGGAACATATAAACCCTTTAGAAATAACAATTTTAGAAGCAATAGTGCACTGCTCCCTATAAAACTTTAATTCTGTGGAAAGTCTAGCATTGGAGAAGGAACAAGGTGAGAAATGCTTTCTGCATTTTTTTTCTTTTGTCGGCAACATAAATTTTAAAGCAATTATGTCAATTTCATTTTTAGTTATTTGTTCTTTAAAAGTCTTGAAAGGTGAAATCTTATATCTTTCAGCTGACAACTGGAAGTTCAAATCCTTTTTTAAAACTGAGCAATCTCTACAAGATGGTAACACTAACACCATCTATTAAATAAGCAACTGGAGATGGATACGTAAAAATTCAAGTAATAGTCAGCTTGATCAGTATTTTTTCCTTGAACTAGATTCAATTGAATTTCATCCCACGTCACACTTCACAAAAAATAGTTGAGACGACGTAAGCAAAACAGGGCTGAAAATAATGATCGTCATAATAAAGGTTCTTATCAGAAATGGAAAAACAAACTCCTGTCACTTCCAAATGTTCCTGTGCAAGCCTATATCTCAGTGTGGTATCAATCATCCTCCTACCAAGTACAACTAAAGGTACCCATTCCCCAGTAACTGGTGAAATTAACTGGGAGAATTATAGTATGTGGGAATCCATGAGGTGTTAGCTGCTCATTGTTTGAACATGCCGACCAGAAATTCAGCACTGGTTCAGTCTCTATTGCAGCACTTGGATCCGATTTGTAAATTCCAATTATCTCTGCAAATGGTTGAGGTGAATTGTTTGCATCTTTGCAAATACACAAGCAAGTTAATGAAGATTATGCTGGAGTCAACAATCTGGATCTTTGGAGTCATGGCTAAACTCCTCTTTGCATTGCAATCTTTCATAAAGTACATCATAAGCTCGATTACAAGTCAACAATACTTTAGTGGCAATGAAGCACACTTTGAAATTCTGATGTTGTGCAATGTTCTCCATAAGTAGACATTTTATCTTTTACTCTTTGAACCTGAGGTATGTGCAAACACCTCTTGTAAATTCCAAATACCCTATGTAAAATATTCTAAATAACTTGCATGTAACTCATCTTAAAATTTTAATTTGCTCATCGTTTTCAAAGAGATGCAATTATTTCCAAATTAATTTTGAAAACTCACAATTATGTCAACTTTCAGTGCTGCCATACTGAATGTGATGATACTGTCATTGTCACATCAAAGTTAAACCATTACAGATATGCATTTATGAAGTGACAGTGTAATCCATGAGTCAGACTGGCAAGCTGGCTTTTGTCAACACATGGTCCCAACACAGGCCAAAAACTGCTTTTCTGTAACACAGAAACAGAATAACATCATTCATAGATTCTGTCTCAGAATTGCATGTACAATGTATTGCTAGAGAGAAGACAAGTCGGTATCATTTGGAGGTGCACTCTCCAATTGAGAACACCCCAGATGAGTTCCAAAGAAGAGTCATATCAGACACAAAACATCAACTCAGTTTCTGCCTCTACAGATGCTGCTAAATCTGAGTTTCTTCCACACTTTGTCTTTTTATTTCAGATTTCCAGCAGCCACAGCATTTTGCTTTCTTCCTCCTCAGATCTGTCTCATTATTTAACAGGTATACTATCTCACAAATGCTGCGAACTGAGCAGCAGAACTTTTTTTGATGGTCTACAGAAGAGTCAACAGCCACTGCATTCACACTTTGAATAATTTATAAATACCAACTTACGAGTTATCTTAATAGCATTTCAGTATAAGCTTAGCACAGCAAAACATAAGAATATACTGTTTTCTGGTAACCGGTCAATCTACTTTTCAAACACATTGACAAGCCCTATTTTAGCACAGTACTCAGTAATACTGCTGTTATGTCCTTATGAAACTTGACAAATAACAAACACTAAGAACACTGTTCACTTCAGACTGAATGTGGGCTTCATTTTGTGACCGTGCAGCAATGCATATTAACACTATAAAATGATGTTGCTGATCAAAGATCTAAAAAAACGCATGCATCTTTCAAATTGCTTCTATTAAAATATGCTGCATTTCCTGTTAGCAGAAGCAGACAAAAATCTGCCCTCATCTGTGCAGAAGGATACATTTGAAGCACTTAGCCTGAATCGGAGATGAATAATCCAGAATCCGAGCAGCATCAACCTACTAGGAAAATGTTAAGTATCTCACATGAGAGGGGGAGGGAGGAGAAGGAAATATTCCTCACTAAACTTTATTGCACCAATCTAGAGTAAAATCACATACTGGACCAATGCTGAACTTTCCTAAATTTGCTAGTGTTAGTATAATTGTTGGTTATTATAGATATGTTTTGCAACCTTAGATGGTTTGTCGTGGGCTGAAGGCAGGAGTGAGTCACTTTGTCGAGATTGCAGAGATGGCTGCTGATGTATTTGATCTGAACCAGTAGCTGTAATGTCAGCATGACTGTTTGCCACATTCCTCCTGCCAACCTGTCCTCCCACAATATCACTGGATTCATTGCAAATATTTTTACCTACCTCTAGTCCTGAACCAACAATATTGAAGAGACCATCATAAATGAGCAGTTCAGCACCATCCATGAAGACCTCCTTCACACACAAAACATGCTTTCTATCAAACAGACCTGTTATTGACATTGTTAATGACTCCTTTAAGGAGCAAAGAATTTGTAAAATTTTACCAGATAGATTCACACTGACCAGTACTTCAAATGCGTGCTCCATTCTGATAGTACTTCAGTTTTAAAAGATGTGCTGGAGATTTTCCCAGTTCTTGCTTTGAACATGGATTTCCAGTGCTATATCACAGTTTGACATGTTAAATCATGGTAAATTTTATGATTGTTATACTTAGAAAATTAATTAACATGGTCAACACCATCAAGGTTTTGACAGAAAACTTATTCAGATAGAAAAGCTTTTTGACAGTTTTCAGAAAGCAATGAAATTTACCTTTTGTTTAGCACATTAAAGGAATCCCACTCTTTTTGAGATCCTTAGATCAAGGGTCAGGAAGTCACTTGACAAGCAATCATGAATCATTGCTTGATTTGCAAATATATTGCACTAATCTGAAGGTATGTTCAAGGGACAGGGCACTCGATAAGCCTTCATCCTTTATGAGGTATATATTTCTTCCATAGATGGTTGACATATCTTTTGACATGCAATGATAGGAGAACTTTGACAGCCTGTTAACAATAAAGGCCAGCAGTGTTGTTTCAAAAATGATCTTGGGTAGTCAGAAACAAAGATAAGAGAAACAAAATGTCTTTCATTATATGTATTGTGTTCAAATCTCACAACTTTCTCTGCAATTTGAAGACTCTATTACAAAATAAACGATTTTTGATTTTGGACTTTCAAAGAAAATCTGATTCTCTGTTTGAGTACAGTCATCAAAAGGGAAAGGTGGTGTTGATGTGTCTATTGCATTCTAAATAGAACACATGTTATACCATGCAATTTATCCTGATTGATTTTGCCATCATAGTGCTGTCGGGTCATTTGTTTCAAAAGCTATGTCTTGGCAATGGAAATCTTTTTCTATTTTCAAATACCAAATAGGAATCCTACATTACAATGCAAACTAAAATGAGCAATAAATCTAAGTAAATACTGATCACAAATAATTAAATGATCTTCAGAATTAATATAACAGTCTAATTATTACAAAAAAGAAAACAAAGAAGGGGGGACAACTGCATTAATATAGTACCTTTCACAACACTAGTTATGATTCAGTATTTTATAGCTAATTGTGTATAACTTATGAAGCTAAAAATACTGGAAATAATCAGCAGGTCAGGCAGCATCCACGGAGAAAGAAATAAATGTTTCTTACCGTTGTAGTGAATGTTGCAGTTTGATGCTTCTTGATTAAATTCTGCTGGAATATTATTGGGCTGATTTTCCTAACTCATGAACAATTTGGACAATAGCAAATCATTGGAAAAATGTGAGGTTCACAACACTGAGAAAGAAAAAGGCGGATTCTGCAAATGGGTTTTGAGAAGTGAGACAAAAAATGTTGCTAGTGGACCAATTTAGCCTATTTGCACACATTTACATCCCATTAGTATCTAATTTAGGAGAGGAAGTGGTGTAGCAATGTAACTGGACTGGTAATCCAGACCCTCATGCTTTTGTTCTTGGGAAAAACTCAGCACGTTTGGCAGCATCTGTGAAGAGAAAGTAGAGTCAATGTATCGAGTCCAGTGACCGTTTGTCAGCTGGAAAATGCATCAGTGTTATTTGCCTCAATGATCATATGTTGTCGTGAGTTTGAGGCTTTCACCACCCCCAAGTTTTGGATACTCTTACTAACAGAAAGGTCAGGCAGGATGTTTGAGTATTTTCCAAAAGACCAGCAGTTTGTAATTGCAAGAATCTTTACACGTCTTTCAGAGAGTTGCTCTCATCTGCAAGTCTGATTTTGGCTTCTTGTTGGATGGGAAAACCTGCAGCTCAAAGTTTCAGCAAAACTGGATTGACAGCAGATCAATTGTGAATACCCCTAGACCTGTTTGCACATCAACCCTATTTAGACACTGATTTTCAGAGGAGTAGGAGCACTGTTGTCCCTCTTGCCAGAAAGTACTACCTAGCACGTATGTTTGAAATTCATTTACATGCGATCAGTTGTTGCACTACATCAGAACACATTATAAAAGATTTACAGTAGCCATCTAAAAAACATAAAATTGCTAAAATTAAATGTTTACTTTGCTTCCCCATTTCATACATTGGGTACCCCTCAAAGGACTGTCTTGACCTGTAATGTCACAACCCTGACAATGAAAATTTAAACTCAATTCTCGAACAATTGAAGTTTTGCTTCTGATGACAATGAGATACTATTATAAAGATCAAATCATTCTTTCCACATATCCACAGCAATGCTTCAAATGAGCAGCAATAATAGTTACCATAACACACCATACCAATTTAATAAATCAGGTTTGGAAGGATACCCTACACTGCACTAGGTAACATTTTCATTCCATATATACTGCCAGGACAAACACTTTGCACTTCATATTCTGAAACAGAAACAAGCTTTGCTAGGTCAAGTTTGGTCAACTGTCTCCCAGCATGAAATTCAAAGTAGTACCTGAGTACTCTCAAACTGACAGCTTGAAATAGAGTGGCAATCATTTCTACACAGATTAAAAACCAACCGTTAGAACATATTTCCTTACATAAAATCTTCATGATGTATTCTCTATGATTTATTGCTGGACTGACTGTTTCTGCACAATGTGCTGGTTAACAGACCTTTAGCCATCCATGCACTAATGAGGTTGAAATTCTGTTCATAAAATGGTACATTTACAAAACAATGAAATCTTGATTATGTTGAAATTCTCGACTTGTAAATTTAAGCTTAATCTGAGTTTGAGTTTATGCGAAATTGCGATTGCACACGCCAGGACACAGCTGTACTACCACCAAGGTGGTAGTACATAGAGTCATGGAAATGTACAGCATGGAAACAGACCCTTCGGTCCAACCTGTCCATGCCGACCAGATATCCCAATCCAATCTAGTTCTACCTGCCAGCACCTGACCCATATCCCTCCAAACACTTCCTATTCATATACCCATCCGAATGCCTTTTAAATGTTGCAGTTGTATCAGCCTCCACCACTTCCTCTGGTAGGTCATTCCATACACGTACCATCCTCTGCGTGAAAAAGTTGACCCTTAGGTTTCTTTTATATCTTTCCCCTCTCACCCTAAACATATGCCCTCTAGTTCTGGACTCCTCCATGCCCCTCATGATTTTATAAATCTCTACAAGGTCACTCCTCAACCACCAATGCTCCAGGGAAAACAGCCACAGCCTGTTCAGCCTTTCCCTATAGCTCAAATCCTCGAACCCTGGCAACATCCTTGTAAATCTTTTCTGAACACTTTCAAGTTTCACAACATCTTTCCGATAGGAAGGAGACCAGAATTGCACACAATATTCCAACACGGCCTAACCAATGTCCTGTACAGTCACAACATGATCTCCCAACTCCTGTACTCAATACTCTGACTGATAAAGGAAAGCATACCAAACACCTTCTTCACTATCCTATCTACCTGGGACTCCACTTTCAAGGAGCTATGAACCTGCACTCCAAGATCACTTTGTTCAGCAACACCCCCAGGACCTTACATTAAGTGTATAAGTCATGCTAAGATTTGCTTTCCCAAAATGCCACACCTTGCACTTATCTAAATTAAACTCCATCTGCCACTTCTCAGTCTATTGGCCTATCTGAGCAAGACCCCGTTGTAATCTGAGGTAACCTTTGTCGCTGTCCACTACACCTCCAATTTTGGTGTCATCAGCAAACTTACTAACTGTACCTCTTATGCTCACATCCAAATCATTTATATAAATGATGAAAAATAGTGGACCCAGCACTGAACCTTGTGGCACTCCGCTGGTCGCAGGCCTCAAATCTGAAAAACAACCCTCCACCAACACCCTCTGTCTTCTACCTTCGAGCCAGTCCTGTATCCAAATGGGGAGTTCTCCCTGTATTCCAAGAGATCTAACCTTGCTCACCAGTCTCCCATGGGGAACCTTGTCGAATGCCTATCAAATCTTAAGAAAATACATTTACAAATACAGATGGACATGCTTACTTCAGTTAGCTGGATGGCTGATGCAGAGGAATGCCAACAACATGTATTCAATTCCTGCATTGGTTGAAGTTACCATAAAGGACTTTCCTTCTCAACCTCTCCCCTTGCCTGGAGTATGGTGACCCTAAGGTTAGGAGAAAGTGAGGACTGCAGATGCTGGAGATAAGAGCTGAAAATGTGTTGCTGGAAAAGCGCAGCAGGTCAGGCAGCATCCAAGGAGCAGGAGAATCGACATTTCAGGCATGAGCCCTTCTTCAGGAATCCTTGCCATCTCTCTAATGAGAGAGAACAGCCCTATGGGTCTGACAAGACTATGGCAACTTTGGTCTTACCTTTTAGAGTGTTGGGTAATTCTCCAGATGGCTTAGACTACTTTAACCTGGGGCATAACACCAGACCAGGCTGGTATGGCTTGGTGTGGTGGCCTCCACTGGTGTGGTCCTAGTAGGGAGAGTGGATATCCTGGCTGCACACCATCCAGTCCAGCAGGATCTCCAGATCCCTACCCACAAAGCAGAGTACCAATCTCTCACTGTCTGGCATGTCTGGGATAAATGTCAGGAAACATGTAGGGCAGCGAGGGAAGAACAGTCAGTCCAATGATTCCAATGTTGTAGAAATATGGTGGATTGATTTGGGAGGAGTTGTGATAATTTGCTAGATTTGGCAAGGGAAATTTCAGCATCCTTACTACTGTGAAACTTTGTTGCACGTGCTCAAAGGCAAATATGAACTTCTTTAACCAAGGAGACCAGGAACTACACAAGATACTCTAGATATGGCCTCACCAATTTCCCATTTAATATTAGTAAACCCCATTACTTTTATATTTTAATCTCTTTCTAATAAACAATATACACAATTCATCTTCCGAACAACTTGCTGTACCTGTATGTGCACATTCTGTCATTCATGTACAAAGTACCTCCACATCATGGTGGATGATTAAACAACTCTCTGGAGAAGGCGGCTCCACAAATATCCTCATCCTCAATGACGCAAGAGCCCAGCACATCAGTGCAAAAGGAAGGCTGACGCTTTCATAGCAACCTTCAGCCAGAAATGCCAAGTGAATGATTTATCTCAGCCTCCTCCAGTGGTCCCCTGCATTACACATACTGGTGTTCAGCCAATTTGGTTCACTCCACGTGATATCAAGAAACAATTGGAGGCTCTGGATACTGCAAAGGCTAAGAGCCCTGACAACGTTCTAGCAATAGTACTCAAGACTTGTGCTCCAGACCTTGCCAGTCTCCCAGCCAAGCTGTTCCAGTACAGTTACAACACTGGCATTTACCCCACAATGTGGAAAATTACCCAAGTATGTCCTGTACATAAAAAGCAGGACAATCCAATCCAGCCAATTACCGCCCCATCGGTCTACTCTCAATCATCAGTAAAATGTTGGAAGGCGTTATCAACAGCACTATCAAACAACACCTACTCAGCAATAACCTACTCAGTGACACCCAATTTGGGTTCGTCCAGGGGCATTCAACTCCTGACCTCATTACAGCCTTGGTTCAAATGTGGACAAAAGAGCTGAATTCCAGAGGTGAGGTGAAAGTGACAGACCTTGATATCAAGGCCACATTTGACCCATTGTGGCATCAATGAGCCCTGGCAAAACTGGAATCAATGGGTATTAGGAGCAAACTCTCCTGTAGGTGGAGTCAAACCTGCCACAAAAGAACTTGTCGTCGTTGTTGGAGGTCAGTCATCTCAGCTCCAGGATGTCTCTGCAGGAGTTCCTTAGGGTAGTGTGCTAGGCCTGACCATCTTCAGCTGCTTCATCAGTGACCTTCCCTCCATCATAAAGTCTAAAGTGGGGATGTTCACCAATGATTTCACAATGTTCAGCCAAGTCCTCAGATACTACAGCAACCTGTGTCCAAATGCAATAAGATCTAGTCAATATCCAGGCTTGAGCCGACAAGTGACAAGTAATATTCGCGCCATACAAATGCCAGGCTATGACCATCACCAACAACGGACACTCTAATCACCAACCTTTGACATTCAATGGTGTTACCAGCATTGAAACCCCATTATCAATATTCCGGGGGTTATCATTGACCAGAAACTCAACTGGACTCACCACATTAACACAGTGGCCACAACAGCAGGTCAGAGGCTAGGAATACTGTGGTGAGTAATTCACCTCCTGTGTACTATCTATAAGGTGCACTGCAGAAATTCACCAAAAATCCTCAGATAGCACCTTCCAAACCTACGACCACTCCCATCTCGAAGGACAAGGGCAGCAGATATATGGAAACATCACCACCTTTAAATTCCTCTCCAAGCCAATTACCATCCTAACTTGGAAATGTATCGCCGTTCCTTCACTGTTGCTGGGTCAAAATCCTGGAATTCCCTCCCTAAGGGCATCATGGGTCAAACCCCAGCAGGTCGACTGCAGCAGTTCAAGAAGACAGCTCACCATCACGTTCTCAAGGGCAATAAATGCCAGCTAGCCAGTGATGCCCACATCCACAAAATGAATAAATAAGAAAACAGGACAACCAGGACCTTCTGAATGCAAACAGTCTCTCATCTCTAAAAAAGCTACCTGCGTTTTAATTTTCCTGCCAAAGTGGATAACTTCACACTTTGCCATACTGTATTAAATTTGCCATGTTCTTGCCCATACATTCAATCTGTTTACATCCTTCTTCAAGCCCTCTGCATGCTCTTGCTTATTTTATGATCCATTTTATATCATCAGCAAACCTTAGGAAATTGGACTGCCTTCATCTGTGTCCTTAATATAGATTCCAGTATTGGATACTCTGTAGTGAAGGGTAATTTGACATGAAATAATATACACAGCATACCAGAAAAAAAAGACTGCCAAGATCCACTTCAGCCAGCCAAAAGGCACACAGACTGAGATATTATCTCAATAGCAAAAACACAAAGGGAATATTTGGAATGCAATTTCAGTTTTCACAACACAATGGGTTTTTGTACGTGGGAAAATTCAAAGTTTCTAGGAGAAGGAAGAGACAAAATCCCCCAGCGAAATTCAACATAATTGACTTTGCTTTGTGGGCCAACGATTTCTCGGAAATTAACATGGAAGAACACAGCAAGCCAGGCAGCATCAGGAGTGGAGAAGCCTTTCCTAAAGAAGGGTTACACCCGAAATGTCGACTTCTGCACCTTCTGATGCTGCCTGGCTTGCTGTGTTCTTCCCGCCTCCTGCCTGTCTACTTTAGATTCCAGCATCTGCAGGGTTTTTTTTGTGTCCAGGAATTAACTTAGCAGCCATCTTAATCTGGCTCAGCACAAGGCTGAGACACCATTGCCATTTAAAAATCACAACTCCCCGGAAGGTTTCTGAGATGTGATACGTTTCGAGAGTTCTTGTCTAAATTGGCAGTTCTGACAAGAGTATCCAGACAATGTACAAGTGCTTTAACCACAAAATAAGTGTAGAAATTAACTGTGCTCCTTCTCAGTCTAGTTCACTTCCTGAGCCCACAACTATAAAGCCATCAGAGTTGTTCAATTCTGATTTCAAGTTTTCAACCCCTTCACCTTCGGAAACCTTCACCTTCAAATCAATCAGCCCTGGAACAATAATTGACTGATGAAATTTTCCTCTTTATCCACATCTACTTCTAATCTTTGCACGTCTTTTATCTAATAACTGTGTCATGTTTTTACTTAAAAGAAGAATTTTCCCCTCTGAGTTGATGAGAATGATGGCAAGCAAGGTGACTTAAATCAGACAAGAGTTCAAAAATAAGCTTCTCGACATCAAGAAAACCTTTCCCTACTAATTCCTGATGCCTTAGATGGAGAGTTCCAAATCTCTCCATCGAGTGGCAAAGAGCTTATTTCTATGCATTTGCATCTCATTGATAGACCAACTATACTACGTCAATGTCCGAGCTGCAGCATATGCCATCAGCATTCATGCCAAACATGTGAAAGTCAAAAGGGATAAGTGGTTGGGGGACAGTGGGTGAATACTATTCCCGCAGTCAGTCAAGGGACAGATTCATTTCTGGATCAGGGGTTTGGTCGCACTCAATCAGGCAATTGGTCCCATGTGTCCAGGGATCAGGCCATGGTTAATACAGCTTGGTCCAAACATGGCATCTGTGTTATGGTGGTATGCTGAACCCTTCAGAATTTGCACAGACAACAGAATGCAGATGGAATAAGGGAGCAAGAACAATCCCTTGAGGTTGAAGACAAAACTGAGAATAGTCCATTAACCAGGAGAGTCATCCTTGAAAGGAGGACAGAGTAATATTTCCAAAAGGCCAGAGAGGAACTTATTGACATCCACTCCCATGATGAATGAGAAGAGTTCAGACTTTGTTTGCACATATAGGTTGCCCTACCGACATCCCCGCTTGTCTTTTTTTTTTGATTTACTACTCTTCATTCCTTATCTTGCAGATGAAATGTTACATTACTCACGTTAATGCACCAGTGACATTTTTGGTGATACTTAACCAAAGTTAAAGCAGCTATAGATCCTTCCCTACATCACAGTTAAAGGTCACTACACAGAACCTTCTCTATAACACAGTTAAAGGTAAAAGCAGAAGTGAAACAATGCACTGACAGCATTCTTCACTGAATATATGTAGCTGTGAAACCACCCAGGAGGCCATGATGTAAGTTGTATGTCATCCAGTCCCTCATTAGACCACCAAATTTACAGGAATCCTGAGAAATCTCATTTTTGACCTTTCATTCATCTCTATCCTTTTAATACTTCTGAGTGTGCAGACACTGCAACATTGTCTTGACATACTTGAACATTTTCTATGATGGTACTTAATCTGTGGGAGGCAATACTTTGTGTAATTTTTCTCTTCAAATCACTGTGCTGAGGCACAGCGGACATGGACATGGACATGCTACACATTGAACATCTCTCCACCTAGAATATCAATGCTCTCACTTGAAAACCTAATAGGTGGTGCAACTTTCCCTAACTGAAACATTTGGAATCATCACTGATCCACACATGCATCCATGATGTGTGCAGACCAGATCTTGGCACATTTGCCTGGGCATTGCCGTGGATTCAGTGTCCTCTACATTAACAGATATTATCTTGGTACTGAGGTCAAAGTCTCTTTGCTGTGTTGGATGGAAATGAAAGTTCACAGATTTCTTCCTCAGAGATGGAGCTATTGCCGTAAGGTTCAGAATATAGCCCCTTCTTTGTGGAAGTTCCTGAGGCACCAAAAGTGTCTGAATAAGAGAAGAGGGGAATTATTTGGAGATGACAAATAAAAGGGTTTTGGATGTAGGTTTGCTTGCTGAGCTGGAAGGTTCAGTTCCAGATGTTTCGTCATCCTACTAGGTATCATCATCAGCGGGCCTCCGGGCAAAGCACGGCTGATAATTCCTGCTTTCCATTTATATGTTTGGGTTTCTTTGTGTTGGCGATGTCATCTCCAGTGGTGATGTCATTTCTAGTGGTGATGTCATTTCTGGTGATGATGTCATTTCCTGATCTTTTTCTCAGGGAGTGGTAAATGGGGTCTAACTCGATGTGTTTGTTGATCGAGATCTGGTTGGAATGCCATGCTTCTAGGAATTCTTGTGCGTGTCTCGGGTTAGACCCCATCTACCACCCCCTGAGAAAAATAACAGGAAATGACATCACCATAGGAAATGACATCACCAACCCAAAGAAACCCAAACATATAAATAGAAAGCAGGAATTATCAGCAGTGCTTTGCCCGGAGGCCCACTGAAAATGTTACCTAGTAGGGTGACGAAACATCTGGAAATGAACCTTTCAGCTCAGCGAGCAAACCTACATCCAGAACCTCAACCTGAGCTACAAATCTTCTCAAAACTTGATAAAAGGATTTGTGGAGATTGAGCCTGAGTTAGTGCAGATGGTAACTGAAGAGTTGCATGGCCCAACAGAGTTTACTGGGCGGGTTGCTTCTTGCTGTATCCCCATCAGCACATGAACAGTCCTACTTTTCTCCAGCTAATAACAGACTCTAGCATTCTGCCAAATACCGGGGTTAAGCTAAACTGGTCTCTGATTCTCAGGAGGTGAGTAAACAGCTAGTGGGACAAAGAGGACCTTCAGACTGTTCTTTACGTTCCCTTTGAAAGTGCGCTACAGTTCACTAGAAAAAAAATGACAAAGATGCATCACATTAAAAAAAACAGGATTGCAAATTCTGAAACTCAGAACTAAAAACTGAAAGTTCTACAAATACCCAAAAGCAATGGCAGCAAGTAGGCAAACAGAGAGGGCAGCTCACATCTCAGGTTTGTGACATTTCATTGGAATCCCATGACTCAGGGATGCACCTGACCAAGATTTCCATCTTCCAGACTCACACCAAACTCAGTATATGACTGACACAGTTAAAAATCACACAACACCCGGTTATAGTCCAACAGGTTTATTTGGAAGCACTAGCTTTCGATGCGCTGCTCCTTCACCAGGTGATACAACCACCTGATGAAGAAACAGTGCTTTGAAAGCTAATGCTTCCAAATAAACCTGTTGGACTATAACATGGTGTTATATGATTTTTAACTTTGTCCACCTCAGTCCAACACCAGCACCTCCAAATCATGACTGACACAGGTAGAGCTGGTCTGAGCATGCACACTTCATTTAAATGGATGGAAATAGGACACACACTGTTGTCCAAGATGAGGTCGAACTGTCAACCCTGGAGATAAAGGGAAATTTGCCGTATTTGAAACTTCTCCCTATGAATGGAGGGCAATTAGAACAACAGACTTCTCTTCTGCTGAACAGAAACAAGACCATATTCATTTTGGTTTAAAGTCCATTAGTAACACCATGGATTTACAAAGGAGGAGAATGAGCAAATGTGAAACTGAGTTCTTGGAAGATTCAAAATAACTGATTCGGATATAAGCAATAAAATTTGCTAACTAGACAGTCAGTCCACGGTGACTTTCTAATAGGGTTTAAAGGGACTGTAGATTGAATTTTTTGCACCTTTACAGCAAATGAAAATCTAATTTTGTGTTCACTTATCTGGCATAGTTCTGGAAAGATTTTTTTTTAATTGATTCATCCTTCCAGAAACAAGGTTTGTTAGTATCACATATTTATTTCCTCAAATCTATATAGCAATTGTTGTTCCTGTGTGTATGCTACATTTCTCATGAATTGGGACTCGATTTCAGTTTAATCTCTTTACTTCTGTGGCTGTATGTCACATACCTCATATATTGCATCAAACCTACAACTTATTTCAGAAAAAAATGATGCCCTCATGCTCACCAATCTACCAGACACAAATGGATCTATCCATGATGGTAGTAACAGACTGAACAGTGCTCTGTCCAAGGTTGGAAGAGTGCACCGAAGTCACCTTACTCCACTAATCACAATATATGTTACCAGTTATCAATATTACTAATCATTTAGACAAAGCTATCCATTTTAGAATACAAATTCATCAACAAGATTTATTTACAATAAATCAATAATTTAATTGTTTATTAAAGTAAGACTTATTCAATATAAATGCAAAGTTTAAAAAGAATCTGGAATATAACAGTATAAATATACATGCTTCTAAATAACCGAACTCATTGCCACAGAAATCTGTTAAGGCCAATTCATTGAGTGTATTTAAGACAAAGATAGCTTGGTTTGTGAATAGTGAGGGAAGAAGGCAGGAGAATGGGACTGAGAAACATATCGGCTATGATCAAATAGGAACAGACGCGATGGGCTGAATGGCCTATTTCTGCTCCTTTGTCTTATGGACTAACACACACAAGCACACATGCATTAATTCAAGAAAAAATAAAGAATCTGTCTCTGCAGAGATAATTGTACAAAAAGAGGTATGACCAAATAATTGCCAATTTGTGAAGGAAAAAAAGGATAAGAAGTGAAATGTTCCACATGGCTTTCAGTCTGGCATCCTTGTCCACAAAAAAAAAGGTCAAATCTAATACAGCCAATTACCACCATGTGGAAGAGATCATCAACAGTGTTATCATGTGACACCTGCTCAGCAATATCCAGCTCACTGTCACTCAGTCCGGGTTCTGTCATGGCTATTCAGCTTCTAATTTCCTTACAGCCTTGGTTCAAAGATGGGACAAAACAGCTGAACTCCAGAGGTGAAGCGAGAGTGACAGCTCTTGACATCAAGGCCACATTTAACCAAGTACCTCTCCACTAGCTGGAGTCATAACCAGCACAAAGCAAAACAGCCATGATTGTTGGAAACCAATCAGTTCATTCCCAGGATATCTCTGTAAGGGCCCCTCAGGACAGTGCCCTACATGAAATCACCTTTAACTGCTTCATCAATGGATTTCCTTCTATCATAAAAGTCAGAAGTGGGAATGATTACACAATGTTCAGCACCATTCACAATTCCTCAGATTGCAGAAGCAGCCTTTAGTGATAGTATCACTACACCAATAATCCAGAACCCCAGGGTAATATGCTGGGAACACGAGTTTGAATCCACCACGACACACATTGAAATTTGAATTCTGGAATTAAAAACAAACCAAATGACAACCATTATAAATTGCCATGAAAAAAAACCTATCTGCTTCATTAATATCCCTGAGGAAAGAAGATGAATTGGCTGTGCCAAATTGCCCGTTGTGTCCAGGGATGTGCATGTGAGGTGGATTAGTATGAGGAATGCAGGGTTACATGGATAGGGTGGGATGTTGGGACTGGGTGAGATGATCTTCAGAGGGTCAGTGTGGACTCAATGAGCTGAATTGCCCACTTCCTCACACTAGGGATCCTATGAGATCCTCGCCTGTAATTCTCGCCTGGTATCAAAGTGCCCTCTGAACCCAGAAGGAAGAAATAACGTAACAAAAATTGGTTCCTCCTCAGAACAACCCTGAACAACCTTCCGCTGCTGCATGTTCCTCCTGAATCCCTTATCCACCAGAGTCATTCAGTATCCTCTGGTCAGGAGATGAACTGATGACATTTGTATGAAGTGTGAAAAGTAACAACCAACTACCCCCTGCTGTCATTGGCAGGCAGGAAATTATTTCAACAGATTGATTTCCTTTGCGAAGATCTGTTTGGCATCTCACTCTGTTTGAATTTAGGTACACAAACAATGAATACTTCATTAAGATTGAAATACTGTTTTAGTATATAAAATAAAAATCTAAGCAATACTAAGCTACAGCACCAAGGAAAAAGGTCCACAGTAGTCATTAGAATACCTTTAAATATCACATAATTACATGTACTCATTTAACAGGTGGCCAAACCTTCTGTATTACGACCTCATGTACGATCTAGTATTTGACTGAACTTTATCCCCAATATGATATTCGACTGCACACAAATAAAATGAAATACAAAATTAATGGTACATTGTTTTAAGTACCGTCTGTGATTTTTGATGAAAATACAGTTTGGAAACATAGTCCTTTAAAATAATAATCATTTCCACCAGTTCTGAGACCAGGGCTTTATTGCTCATCATTAAAAATAGCCAGAACATGGATTTAGTTGTTACATAAAATGTAGCAACTTGCCAATTCAACCTTTGCAGTTTCAAAATGTTTGATCAGACGGAGTGATTGCAGCAATGTAAATGAACTTGTTTGGTAATTACATTTAGTTTTTTCCCTGTTTTCAACAAGGGGGAGGGAAGTATTTATCAAAACATCTGATAATTGGGGTTGATAAGATTATTTTGAGTTGAATGAATACTAATGTAAGATACTGGAAATTTATGAACAACTCGCCTCTGCCAACCAGTGCCAATTAACAACCTCCCTCAAATAAGGAGCTTTTCTCTGTAACTGGATTAATTTAAATCTCCATTCCTGAATTTAATGGCTCTCCTTCAAGATCCAATTATAATCATTCATAGTAGATTATTTCAGACTAACTTTAATATTTCAATGAATGTAAGATTCTTGTAAGTGACAAGTAGAAATTAATAAAATGAACATAGAGATGTACTATACATGTAGAATTCATCAATTGTGTGATTGGAAAAAGATGTTCTGTCTTCTCAACTCTGGTTTTCTTTCTTTCATACTTCTATCACTTTTTTCTTATGCCTTCTTCATTCCTCATCAGTTTGTTTTCAGTTTTAGAAAAGTGTAGGACTACTGGCAAAAATATCATAAAACAGAACAAGACTCCCATCCATATTATAATGTTCAATTTAGTATCAGTAGTTCTATTTCTTTCCGTCATTATCCAGCTCCATTTAAACATTTTCTTCTGTCTTCCTGTGATTCGCCACTTCCCATTTTATTCTCTGTTTCAATATTCATAATGTTATTCCATTTTCTTCCATGCATTGTTCTCTGGCAGCTTATTCCTTTAATTTATACTCTTTACACTTACATTAGATCTCATTTTCTGAGTCTTCTACTGCCCCACTCGAAATCATAAAACACCATTTTGAAGCTCAATGGAAAAGCTCAGAATAACAAAATCAATTTGTGCAAATGAAAGGGAGATTATTCAGAAATTAATCTTTAATATGAGCCTTGACAGAGGCAGCAAAAGATGTTGATGGTTAAAATAAAAAGAATTTGACAGTCCCCATTATTCGGGTTATGCATACCCACTCCCCGAGAATTCACCATCTAAAAAAACTGATTAATCCTTGGAACCCAAAAGCAATATTCAATAAAATCATTCTTACAAATCACGCTTACAAACTCCAGGTCAGATTTCTGCTCCAAAATCAGGTGCATAGTTTGAGCAAAATTCCCAAGTCAGGAGAAACTTCCCCAAATGATTTTTGACCTGTTCACTCAGTTACTAACTGAAAACCTGCCTGCCAGCTCTGGGAACAATGCAAAGACACGCTCAGGAGCTGCAGAGTCATGAGGGGGCCTGGTGAAAAGGCCCATCACAATGCTCCATGACATTTTCTTCTTAGTTATTTTAAAAACAGTGGGCCCATGTCCCACAATGCCAACTCATACCAACTTATAATCCCACAACTCTCATGGCCTCTCCAATCAATCTATGCCCCTCTATTTGCCCTCATACCATCCAGGTCAGCGTATGCCTCTTGTCAACCTCAATGGTGCCTCTCAACCTCAATGGTGCCTCACATCCTCCATGTAAACCAATGTATCCAGAGACAGCTTCCATGTTTCCTCATACACTCCAAGAAAACCTATGATTCTCTAGCCAGACCACATGGCCTCTTTTACACTCCATGCTAACTTAGTCTCTACACATGCCAATCCATGATAAACAATCTTGCGAATGTAAGCAGGAGGTCATTCACACCCTCAAGCCTGCTCTGATTGTAACCTCAAATTCACATTTGCACCTATTCCTGACAACCTTTCACCCCTTGATCGACCAGAATCTATCAAAATCTGTCTTAAAAATATTCAAGGACTCAGATTCCACTAAGGAGTTCCAAAGCTTCAACTCTCTGGGAAAAATATTTTGCCTCACTTTGGTTTTAAATATGCGACCCCTAGTTCTTAATTTTCCCCTAAAAGGGAACATTTTGTCAAGATTTATGCTAGCAATATGGATCACATAAAGGTCCAAACTATTGCCTCTTGCTCACCAGTAACAACGGATGCAAGCTTAACCTATCCAACCTTTCCTCATAAGGCAACACACTCATTCCAGCGATTCTAGTAAAACCTCTCTAAACTGCCTCCAAGAGCAGTTACAACCTTCCTTAAATAAGGTAACCACTGCTGTGCACAATACTCTAGATGTTGTTTCATCAATGACCTGCATAACTGAAACATAGCCTCCCTACCTTCAAATTCAATTCCCCTCACATAAATGACAATCTCCTATTAATTTTCCAAATTACTTGCTGTACGTGCAGACTAACCTTTTGTGGTTCAGAAACAAGGATACCTTGATCCCTTGGACACAGCACTTTGCAACTTCTGACCCCTTCAATAATGTGCTTCTTTTCCATTCTTTCTGTCAAAGTGGACAACTACACATTTTGCCACCTCCCCACATTATTCTCCATGTGCTGCATATGTGCCCACCTAATTACCTATCTGTATTCTCTTCAGCATCTTTATATTGGATTCACAACTGACTTTCCTCCCTATCATTGTGTCACCAGCAGATTTGGTAACCTTATCTTCATCCCGTCAACTAAGTTATTTATACAGATTATAAATCATTGATATCTCTGCATCAATCCCTGTGGCCACACCACTTGTTATATCTTGCCAATCTGAAAAAGACCCGTTCATGCATAATTGTCTGTTTCCTGCCAACTCATCCAGTATTAACCACATGTAGATCTTAGGAGCCTTGCTAATTTGAAATAAAGTTTGAAGGTTACAGATGGTAGCATAGTGGACTTGTAATGCAGATACCAAGGTTAATGCTCTGTTAGCAGTTTGTGGAGCAAAACTCGTAAATATTAAAATTGCTTGAAGCACTGACCTCACAAAATAGAAACATTGAGACATCAGTTGACCATTCAGTCCCTCAAACTTGCTCTGTCATTAGATCATGGCTGCCCTACATCCTAATTGCATTCATCTAACTTGCCTCCATGTCCTTTAGTACTATTGGCTCACAAAAATCTGCAAATGTCAGATTTATTATTATGAATTGTACCTGGCATCAATTGTTTTACTATGAGAAAGTACTACACTTCAGCCATCCTTTGCATGAAGAGTTTCTTTGCTCTTCTCCTCAGAATGCTGGCTCTAATTTCAGAATTAACCACCTATGGAAGATCATTTCCCTACATAACTTAATGGGCTCCATCCTGCACGCAAATTCATCTTTGAAATGGAGCAGCCAAAGAAGTTCATTTTCCTGATGTCCTAATTAAGTAATTGGCCAGGGTCTACCACAAGCCTATCTTTTCTAGTCAATATACACATTGGGATTCATACAGTGTCCTGCACAATATAATTGGCCTCAAAGGCAACCTCACAAATGTAGCCTCAGTTATTTGTTCATGTGCAATTACTGAGCAACAGCAGAACATATTGTTGACATCAGTAGATACTGTACACAATAAATATCAACGTTGTTTGTCTCTGTAACCAAATTTTAACATATAATTCATTTAAAATACTATATGCAATCCCAAACTCGACATTTAGAAAGAAATTGACCCAATAGAAAGTCTTTAATGACGGATAACAAGAATAATTCTGCAACATAAGGCTCCAGAGTTATGAAAAGACCAAGTGAAGTTAAAATTGAATTTGTTACACATAAGATTAAATTGATTTTGGAATATACAAGATCAAAGTGGGAAAAATAACTAGGGGAAAAAAGGATAAGAGAGGTGGATGTTCCAGCTATAGGCATCTTATCTTTTACTTTGTTGCTGCGGAACTAAAAACGAGTGCATTAATAACCCTCATGCAAAGGTGCAAATTAAATTTTTGTCTCCACTCCAAAATGAAATTTACATGAAAAACCCCAACTCAGTCCTTTACCTCTGTTGTATTTGTTGTTGTCTTTTATTTATAGACTGAAAACAGATGTTTCATTCAACACTATCTTAATTCATATCAGCCCTGGTCACCCTTAGTGATGAATAAAGGAATGTGGTAATACTTACCTGACTAGGGATAAGCAATGTGCGTGTGCACGTAAGGATATCACAGCACAACCAATATGCATCTTGAAAAACAGACATGTTTTCACATACAGAGTCCCACATCAATTTTCAAGTCAGACTAACATCCTTGATGTGGTTAGAAATGTATATATACACATACACACATATGACTTCTACCTACTCATGGCAGACTGCTACACAAGGTCTCATGGGATCCGGGTGAGCTGGCGACATGAATACAAAACTGACGTGAGAGTCTTGCAAAGACCAGTTGATTAGAGTGCAGGACAGGTATGTTCCTGTGAAAACGAAGGACAGGAATGGCAGGATTCGGGAACTTTGGATGACAGGGAAATTATCAGCTTAGTCAAAAAAAAGAAACATACCCAAGGTCTCGGCAACTAATAACATGCAAAAGCCTTCAAGAATATAAACAAAGTAGGAATGAGCTCAAACATGTAATTAGGAGGATTAAAATTGTTTTAGAAATGTTAATTAGAATCTCAAGGCATTTTATACATATATTAGGAATAAGAGGGTAGCTAGAAAAGAGTAAGCCCACCAAAAATAAAGGAGGGAGGTTATGTGTGGACCCAGAGGAAATGGATGAGATCCTTAATGAGTATTTTGCATCAATATTTACCAAAGACAGGGATGTGAGGGATGTTGAGGTTAGGGAAAGCTGTGAGAATTCTCTCAACATAATGAAGGAGGAATTGTTGGATGTCCTGGAAATACATTAAGGTATACAAGTTCCCAGGATCTATCCCAGATTACTGAGGGAAGCAAGGGACGAAGTAGCTGGGGCCTTAACAGATATCTTTGTATCCTGTTGGGCCTCGGGCAAGACTCTAGAGGACTGGAGAATGGCCAATGTTGTTCCTTTGCTTAAGAAGGGAAACAGAGATAATCCTGGGAATTACAACCTGGTGAGCCTGATGTCAGTGGTGGGGAAGCTATTGGAGAAGATACTGAGAGACAGGATTTATTCATATTTGGAAGTGTTAGTGATAGGCAGTATTTGTGCAGAGAAGCTCATGTCTCAATTTAATTGAGTTTTTTTGAGGAAGTGACAAGAATGATTGATGAGGTAACGGTAATGGAGTTGTCCACAAGGACTTTAGTCAGACATCTGATAAGAACCTCATGGCAGGTACAAAGGGTAATAGTCTCATGGGATCTGAGGTGAGCTGGCTAGATGAGTACAAAACTGGCTTGGTCATAGAAGACAGAGTAATGGTGGAAGGATGCTTTTGAGAATGGAGATCAGTAACTAGTGATGTTCTGCAGGTATCGAAGATAAACAAAAGCACTGACTATTAAATATATGTTTACTCAAAACGTTTCCCTAATTTCTAACAAAGATCACTCAAGTGACTGACTTAGGTTTAAGATTTTAAGCTTAACACTGTAATAATAATTTTTTTAATAAGCTATTAATGACACAATGGCATCATGTTTAATCGGTCTCCTTGAGAATAATGCAGTAAAGCTTAATTTAATAAAACAACAGATACCATGCTCAAATCTTGCCAAAGTAGCAAAAATATTGTTGTTCTGGCACTATGCCGTCTGAAATTAACATGCTACTCAAATTCACAGTGTGAAAAATGATGTGTGTCATCAGCTAAGCCTTAGTTAACTACGGCTAAGACAGCACACAGTTGTATATTTGATTATTTAGCTCTATCCTATATGCCAGTTTAAGCCTGTAATATTACAGTTAATTGTATATGCTTAATAATTACAGTTAGCAAACATTACATTTATACAATAGTCCAAGAGATAAAACCATGGTTTTTAACTGCAGAAAGCTTTATTAGAAATAATGTACAAGACACAACTGTATTTTTTCCCATTATGCACACTGGACAGTTATAGCCCAATTATGCATTTCAGACACAGCAATTCAATCATTATAAATTCTATTTAATCATAGTGTGATTCATTTTAATGCTACGGCTGACTTTTACAGCACTGTATAATATTAGCTGATAATAATTACATTTAAATTGCGCAGAGGTGTACAAAGGATACATTAAACATTGCCCAAGTAGGTGCAATTAATGGTCATAATTTAACCAATGGTCAGCGTGGACATCACTTAATTCCATTTAAATAACTATTAGTTCAGAAAGGTTCTAAAATTAGAAAATAAAACAATATTTCAAATGCATGCACAAAGTATAAAAGTCATTGGGAAAAAGATTATTTACAATCATATGCAATAGTGATCAGTCATTAAAAGTGTTTATGATTCATATGGAACTAAATGTTTGCTCAGCAGTCAATCATGGATAATGGCATTATTGGTTCACAATGAGAAGTCAAATCTTATCATAGCTGCTTTAGGTTTAATTGTTTTTAGTTGTTTTTTCAGTTTTAGATAAACCTCTTTCACCGTCACTATGGTGATACCATTTTCAGTATTACATTTAAAAGTGTTACTCTAATGAAGTTCATATAGGAGGAGCAATCAAAACAGTCATGTTTTTTGTGTCTAGTCACAACCTCCTTGTAGAAAACATAACAGGCAATAAGTGAGTTCACAAAGCAGCTTTTACACTGACTTTTTTACCTCACCAGTCCCAAGTCCAGGCATTCATACATCAAACGCCAACTGCATTTGTGTAGTGACATTAATGTGAGTAGCATTCAGAGATGTTTTGCAGAAAAGCAAAGGGAAAAAAACATCAAAATCAGAAAAGCAGAAATTAGGTTACCTTAACAATGGATCTTTCAGAGATGAGATGTTAAGGTGGCTTATTTTAAAAATGGAATGGATAGAGGAGAGGTAAAAGTAATTCATGGAGAAATTCCAGACTCTAAGTACAAGTAATCCAATGCCCTTTTATCAAGCAGGAATTAAAGGAAGTGGAAGCACAAGACGTCACATCCAATAGAAGAGTAAAACACAGTGAAAGCTGCAAATCAAACAAGGAGACCTAGGGGTGGTGGTGCACATGTCCTTGAAAGTGGAGTCATAGGGAGTGAAAGTCATAGGTGAATCAAATAAGTCCCCTGAAGCTGGTCCTCATCACCAAGTCATCCTTCATTTAAATGTACTGACGCTTTGACACTTCTTCAGCTCACACAGGATACCTGATTCTTCTGTTCTTATCTGTCAGCCAGGGCCAACCTCATTCAACCAGATTAACAACCCCAAACAGGAAACTCATATGCTATGAGGTCCTCCTGGCTGACCTCGTTACAATCGCTACAATGAAGAATGCATTTGACACATGCTAAACTTGAGATTTACAAAGATGTTGCCAGGATTGGAGAGCTTGAGTTATTGGGAGAGGCTGAATAGGCTGGGTTTTTTCCCCTGGATCATCAGAGACTGAAGGGTGATCTTATAGAGGTTTATAAAATCATGAGGGGCAGGCATAGGGTGAATATCCAAGATTTTTTTTCCTAGGGTGGGGGAGTCCACAAAGACAGGGCATTGGTTTAAGGCGAGAACCTGAGGAGTTACTTTTTCCATGCAGAAGGTGGTGCGTGTATGGAATGAGCTGCCAAAGGAAGTGATGGGGGTGGGCACAATTACAATATTTAAATGGCATTTGGATGGATATGTGAATAGGAGTCATTTAGAGGCATATGGAGCATATGAGGGCAAATGGGACTGGATCAGACTGGGATATCTGGTAGGCATGGACAAGTTGGACTAAAGAGTCTGTTTCCGTGCTGTATGAATCCAAAAAGAAGAAATGCTGAAATATCCAGCAACTCAGACAACATCCACAGATTAACATTAAGTCATTTTACCAGAGTGTGTGTCGCATGAACCATAACATTTACAAAGAATAAGGCTGTGGAATTGGAGTGTTGTAGAAATCGGCAAAGGGTTAACAAAAGGTTCATGAAAAAGGGAAAAGAAAGAGTACCTGAACTAAGTGTTGATCACTTAGAAGTGGACAACTAGTGGCATAAATAGAAAAAAAAATGGTTTTGATCTCATCACCATTACAGGGACATGATGACAAGGTGAGCAGAATGGGGAAAAACATATTACAGGGGACATAACAATTTGAAAAGGCTAGGTAAATAAGATAGACAGAGAGCCCTGATAATAATGGATGACATGGATTTCAGAGTTAAAGAATCATGGCTCAGAAGATCACGATGAGTAATATCAGCAAACGTGAAGATAAGAATAGCAAGGGCCAAAAGCACTGGTGAGAATATTTACAGGTAATACCATGGACAGAGCATTAACCAAGAAACTATTGGAATTGTAACAAAATGGTGTAATATTAATGCCAACTTACAGCTTCATATAGACTGAACCAATCAAATTACAAAGATGCCTAATAAGTCTGATGGAACCTGAGTTTGGAAATGTTTTGGTAGCAGTTTATTGGAGCAATATGTTGTTGAACCACTTAGGAATAAAACTGTTTTACATTTAGTATTCTGTAATGAGGCAGAGATAATTAATAATGACAATAGTAAAGGATCCACTGGGAAAGTACAAATAATATCTGGTGAGAATCAAAATATTCAATATATTAAATGTTAATTCAAATATCTAGTATTTCCATTGGGAAATACTGATCATAATATAATTAAATTCCACATTAAGATTGAAAATGACATTCTCCGATCACAGAAATGAACCTTAAAGTGAAACAGTGCCAATTACTTAAGTATGAGGTAAGAACTGGTTGAGTGGATAAATAAATAGTTATGAGAATCGACGTTTTGGGCATAAGCCCTTCTTCAGGAATGAGGAAAGTGTGTCCAGCAGGCTAAGATAAGCCTGCTGGACACACTTTCCTCATTCCTGAAGAAGGGCTTATGCCAGAAACGTCGATTCTCCTGTTCCCTGGATGCTGCCTGACCTGCTGCGCTTTTCCAGCAACACATTTTCAGCTCTGATCTCCAGCATCTGCAGCCCTCACTTTCTCCTAAATAAATAGTTATGGTGGCAAACAAACATTTAAACAATTCAAAATTTGATCATAAATATATTTCATTGAAAAACAAACCTCGTGAGAAAGATGCATCTGTCACTCACTGAGGAAGATAAGGATTCTATCAGATTAAGAGAGATGTAAAAGTTTCTGCTCCTACTTCTTATATTCATACAAGAATAGAATCTTCAACAGTCAGATTAGGCTGACTATTGTTGAATTTAATATCAGTCAATTGAGTAAAGGGACAACTGTAATCACAAATGTCTGTAGTGGCAAATATCCACAAAAAGCAAAATATTCTTAAAAAGCTAAAGTGTTAGGAAATATCTTGTTCAGTTTGGTGTATGGCAATACGATTGGTATAATATTTTGAACAAATAAACAGCATTCCTGGTCTGCCTGTCCTCAATCTTGGAGATCTGAACAGTTGGCAGCGTAATATTATAATAGTTCAATACCATGGGAAATACCTCATATGCTTTAGTTTTAATAATCTACTTTTTCATCATTTTAATTTCCATTTCTACAATCCCATTGAATGGGGGAAAAGGAGGTTATTTTGAATGCAAGGTTGAGGCTGAAACATTCTGAAATTCCAGTTAAAAGAAACTTTCAGAGATCCAAGATGGCAGCGACTCAGCAAGTCAGAGTCTACAGTGCTCCTCCCAAGGCCTAGGCAAAGTGGGCCACCCTCCCCCACCACACTCACCAAATCAATTAAAAATAGTTTTTACTTAATGTAATTAGTGGTTGAGTACTAAATTTATACAGTTCAGTTTCCTGTAAAAATGACTAGGGGGAAAGGAGCCCACAGCTCTCAGCAGGCAGGAGCCCCTCCCCCACCCTCTCCAGCTGCAGCAGCGGCGTCCGCAGCCGCCCCGGGGGACTTACCTACGGTGGCAAGCCTCGCGGAAATAATCTCCAAACTCGACGCGAAGATCGATGCTTTTATAGAAGAGTCCCGAAGTCGGTGGAATTCATTCTCGGCCGTGCTACAAAAGCACGGCCGAGACATCAAAGAAATTGAATGCCGAGTCGGAGGGGCAGAGCTAAAGGCCGTGACTTCCGAGGCCATTGCAGAATCAGCCGTGGATCGGGTCCGGACCTTAGAGAACCACATTGACGACCTCGAGAATCAAGGTCGTCGAAAAAATGTTTGTTTGCTGGGCCTTCCTGAATGGGAAGAAGAAGGCCAGATTACAAGGTTCCTCGAACAGTGGCTTCCACAGTTATTGAATCTGGAGGCTGGATCAGGCCAGGTAAGGGTGGAATGGGCCTACCGGGTTGCAATACGCGGGCCCGGCTCGAACCAGTGCCCCGCCCAGTCTTGTTCCGGCTGCAGAGCTATAAGGTGAGGCAGATGCTCTTGGAAGCCTCCAGAAATCTTGGGAAAGATCCACAAGCCATGACACATAAAGGATCCAAGATTATGTTATTTCAGGACTTTTCTCCAGCTTTGGTTCGAAAGAGGAAGGCATTTGATGAAGCAAAGAAGTGTTTAAGGGATTTAAACATTCAATACTCCTTGCGCTACCCAGCTATACTACGCTTTAGCCATGAAGGGTCCGTGTTTAACTTCGGATCACCGAAGAAGGCCAAGGAACTTTTGGACTCTCTTAGACAAATTATAAGAGTTAATTGATGTTGTTTTGCCCTACCCCCACCCCGGTTTACACCCCCTTTTTTTCCTTTCATTATCTTACTGTTTAATATTATCTCTGGAGGGTGGGAAGAAGGGCTTATTTATTCATCCTTTACTTAGCGATTTCCGTTCCCCCCTTTTAGGCCAGGGGGTCTAGTTAATGTAGATGGGGGGAAGGTGACTACCTTATCTTATTTTATCTTTGTCCTTGGGAGCAGGGTTGTTTTCCCCTGTTATTTTGTATTAATATATTTAATTATTATTTGCTGAGACTGTAATTTTATAGTCATACATGTTCATATATGGTATTAACATTACCAAACATATCTAGGTGTTAGTGTGGGTGGGGGGGTTGGGGGAATAGGGTACTCACTGTTAGTTCTAGTTCAATAGTTATACTTGAATTTTCTTTATCCTATCGTGGGGTGCCTGGGTCAAGGGTGGAGCGCTGGTTGGGAGAGGTTATGATGGTTTTTTTGGAAAGGAAGTGATGCCCCCTGGGAATAAGGGGGAAGATCTCCATTTAAATACATTTTATACTTTTTTTTACTATTTAGAATTTTTTTATTATATTGATCTGAATGTACTAAAGTTTATTTTTGTGAATTTTATATGCTCTATGCTCGGGATGATTTGGATAAATACGATTCGGAGATGCCGGTTCTCAAGGATGCCCTCACAAGAATGGGGTACGATGTTCAACTCATCGACCGCCAGTTCCGACGTGCCACAGCAAGGAACCGTAATGACTTCCTCAGGAGACAGACACGGGCTGCAACTGACAGGGTACCCTTCGTTGTTCAGTACTTCCCAGGGGCTGAAATATTACGCCATGTTCTTCGTGACCTGCAACACATTATCAATGAGGATGAGCACCTCACCAAGACCTTCCCCACACCTCCACTACTTGCCTTTAAACAACCGCCAAACCTCAAACAGATCATTGTTCGTAGCAAACTGCTCGGCTCTCAGGACAACTCCATACAACCCTGTCACGGTGGACGCTGCAAAACGTGTCCGATTGTGGACATAGGTACCACTATTACGCGTGGGAACACCTTCCATCGTGTACATGGCAGGTACTCATGTGACTCAGCCAACATTGTCTATCTTATACGTTGCAGGCAGGGATGCCCGGAGGCATGGTACATTGGGGAAACCGAGCAAAGGCTACGACAACGGATGAATGGGCACCGCACAACAATCAACAGACAGGAGGGTTCCCTCCCAGTTGGGAAACACTTCAGTGGTCCAGGACCTTCAGTCTCGGACCTTCATTTCCAACCCACTGACTCTATGAGATTTTAATGGGGATACCCTCTAAATTGCCACGGAAACACATTTTCCGTCCAGTTAGGGGCAGAGGGTAAGCTTTGAAATTGGGAGTACCAGGCAGAAGCCTTCCAGTTTGAGAAGAGCAGTTGGCTCTGAAATGGAATTGCTCTATCAATTGCCTGTTTAATTCAGGAACTAGGTTGTCACTGTGATGGAGTACTGTTGAAAGGTGGTATGGATTCTCTCTGTGGGATAGCTGGTAGTCACAGTTTTTGATAGCTTTGCTGGCTCGTATCCTGCATCCAAAGTACATTCCAGAGATAGGCTGAAGCTGGACAACTAGTACAATGGTGTTATGGCCCAGACCAAACTCCCTCAAACTATACAGAAGAACATACAGACTCTAACCTTTTCTTATTTTAAAGATAAATGTTAGGAATTGCATTTCAGATGCAATTCAATTGGTTGAACTCTCGGATTTGAGCTGAAAAACTGCATGAATTTATGTAAAACTCTGTTATCTTACTTTTTAGATTGGAATCAATCTAAACATTAGGTCATAGACAGAGAACACAGGGGGCTAACACTTTCAACATATTGTCTAGCTATCACCATTGTTAACAGCTAACCCGAGAATGCAACTTTATAAAAAAGGGTTTTGTGATTTACACATTAAAGAAGTGAAACTATCACTGTATTCTAACAGATGAAAGGCTTAACAGACAATCAATTCTTCCATGTATAATTTCAGTTACATCACACTGCAAATTTTTGCTATAAATTCTGTGTTACGATCGAGCCCTCCACAATCACCTGATGAAGGAGCGTCACTCTGAAAGCTAGTGTGCTTTCAATTAAACCTGTTGGACTATAACCTGGTGTTGTGTGATTTTTAACTGGATAAATACGGGTTTTGCTGTGATCTGATGTTACCACATTCCGAGCATGTATATCACTGCTCAATTTATGTGTTATCTGTTGGATTTTTTTTTTCTCTTGAATAATGTAAGAATTTTAATGATACACTCTGGTTAGTTGTAAGTTAGATGAGTAGTTAGTTGAGTTTTGTCTTTTTTTTCTCTTGGTATTTCTGTTTTCTTGTTTGATAGATTTTGGTTATCATTTATTTAAGATTTAACTGTATATCAATGTTTATACTTGGGTTTTTTTTTAGTTTTCTTTTGTAAACTTGTGGAAAAAAAATTAAAAAAAAGAAACTTTCAATCATTTCACAAATAATTATGCTTCATTGAAAAAGGGTACACTGTCCATTAAAAACTCAAATGGTGTACAAATCCATGATATCACCGCAAAGGTGATTGTTTGGTAAGGAAGAAAATGCGTTGTATTAAGAAGTGAATTCACATAGCTCTTCTTACAGCTGTGGCAACTGTATCAACGAACAGTTTATATGTTAATGAGTTAGGCACTGACAATGTGCTTACATAATAACTGTGAGCAATACTTAATTCATTTTTATGATTTCAGGCTTCCATCCAAACATCCAGATTTGTTATCATTGGGATGGCCAATTGTTTAGCCCCAGCATGAGGTGGCTGCTGAGGACCCAGTTTTGCAGAAAGTAAAGTGGAACAGCAGGGAGGTGTTACTGACAGCTCTACAGGGAATTGGATAAATTGAAAATTTCAAGGGACAACCCTCCAGTTTGTCACATTTCAGTACTGCAATTTAAGATGGTGGTTAATGGATTTCAGGTCAGAATGTTGAATATCAATTATCACAAATTTTTAAATCATGGATTGTCCAGATCAATAGAGTTAAAATTTTAAGTCAATACTCTTTACACCTGGGTCAAAACAAAGTCAGAAGTCACATGATACCAAGTTACAGTCCAACAGTTTTATTTGAAATCACAAGCTTTTGGAGTACAGACCCTTCATCTCAATTCACCTAACAGAGGGTCTGCACTCCAAAAGCTTGTGATTCCAAATAAACATTGTTGTGGTTCTGTTCACCGAGCTGGGAATTTGTGTTGCAGACATTTCGTCCCCTGTCTAGGTGACATCGTCACTGACGATGTCACCTAGACAGGGGACGAAACGTCTGCAACACAAATTCCCAGCTTGGCAAACAGAACCATACCAACGAGCATCCGAGCTACAAATCTTCTCACAAACTCCAAATAAACCTGTTGGACCATAATCTGGTGTCATGTGACTTCTGACTTTGTCCACCCCAGTCTAACACGGGCACCTCCACATCTTGGGTCAAAACCATGTTAGATAAAAAATACAAACTGTATCAGTTTAGAGCACTCAATTGGAAACTTCTCTGTTCATTATACGGATCACAATCATCGAGGTCCTTGTATATACTTGAGGCCAAGATAGATAAATTCTTTATCTGTACAGGAATCAGTCAGGAGAAATGTAGGAACGTGGACACAATGAGAGTTGAAGCAACCATGATTCTAAAGAGTAATACAGCAGGCTCAAGGAGCTAACTGGTCTACTCCTGTTTCTTTTTCTTATCGTCTTATAGGCGAAAGTAAAAGTAGCTAATGTCCAGCCAACAAGTCAGCTTCTCCAGTCATTTTGTTGAAGATGAATAAATGCTTTCATATTCAGCTATTCATATCTAGTCTCACTCCATGAGTCTTCTGTGTATTCGCCATCTTAATCTAAATTTGGACAAATGTTTGAGAGTTTGGTACTGTGGAACTCAAGCAAAGGAGAAAGTGAGGGCTGCAGATGCTAGAGATCAGAGCTGAAAATGTGTTGCTGGAAAAGCACAGCAGGTCAGGCAGCATCCAAGGAACAGAAGAATCGACGTTTCGGGCATAAGCCCTTCCCTTATGCCCGAAATGTCGATTCTCCTGTTCCTAGGATGCTGCCTGACCTGCTGCGCTTTTCCAGCAACACATTTTCAGAACTCAAGCAAAGCACAAAATTTGGAAGCTTTTCTTGCATTCTAAACAATCATGTTGTGAAAATCAAGAGGAAGAAGTGTAAATTGATGGTTTAATCCAGATGTATTTCAAACCTCTTCAAATAACCTTCAAAAGTTAGCAAATGATGATGTCAAATCCCCAGAATCATGAAGTTAAAATTCTTAAAGGTCATTGATTTGCTCCAAAAAGCCTCAGAAAAGTGGAATTTTGGAATTTCACATTCTTGGCCAACGTTTTAATGACAGACCTCGGAAGAATCTCAGCTCAGTTTTTGAAAGTTAATTTGGCAATCTTTGACACAATTTGTCCAAAGCTTTTCTGAAGTACTTCCCTGTGAAAAAGTTAGATATTTTGTCAACTCCAAGAAAAAAATCTTCAAGCATTTCAAATGTAGATAAATAGGTAAATAAATATAATTTTTTTTAAAATAGTAAAAAGTATAAAATTAATTTATTGTCTAATATGGACATTTTTTGAAGATGAAAAGAAACCAATCATAGACCTCATGCTTTGCCTATTTAAGGTACCTGCCTGTAAATGATATTTCCCGATGTAAAACATCAAAGGGGCAATTTTACAAGCTATCACTCCAGATAGATGCTTGGCTGCAAGGAGTAAATAACACAAAATAACACATAATTATCCACCCACTGTGCAGGCCAGAATTACAATGTGTAAATCTTGTTGGTTTCTGCTTCTTTCCATTGGGCTTGTTGGTTTTAAAGGGAAAGGCCAAATAATCTGGTCTCTTTGGTCACCAGTCCTAAAATGTACTTATGTGCATTGGTATCAATTTTGCATCTGACAACACTCTCATAAAGTACCTTGTGACATTTTGCTAATTTAAAGAAATATTAAAAAATGCAAACTGCTTTTGTTAGCAGGCAAAAAGCTTTCCTTTGTTATTTATTAAGGAAACACTATCCAGAGATAAACATGCCTTGCCATGATGCACTTTGTCACATGACACTCCTGTCATGAAGTAGCAATTCCTGTACAATACTGGGAGCAGAACCTGTAGAAAGTCTGTTCATCTTTTTCAAAAGAAAAATTAGATTTCAGCCAGAAGTAATATCTACAGGGACACAATTATAAAAAGTGGAGAAATTCAATTATGAAGCATGGTAAAAGCAATGAAACAAACTGCTTGTTACCAGATGGTAAGTAGTCGAGTACAATGCACAGAAAACAACTACAGAAAAGCTGTCATATGCAACTCTACTGTTGCTGCTCAAGTTCCAGTTCACAAATCTTGACAGCAGTGACAATTATCCCATCTTCCAATAAAAAAATAGCAATTGTCAGTTATCCCTGAAGGCTGTCGTTTAAAGATATGCAGGTTTTATGAAGTGTATTGTGTTCAGTATTTCATGAATGATCACAGTAGATACAAAATCATTCTATCTTCAAATAATGTTCATGATGAACCACTTATCCACTTCCAATTATCTAACAAATAAATTACGCATAATCACAGTGGCATGAAGAAGCCAGAGTTATCAATGGTACAATACATTCCAATTTTCTTAAGCTATACACTTACACAAATGAAATATTCAAATCAAAATTCACAACCTTCAGCCAAACAAACATTTCAACTGAAGGCTGATGTACAGATACAAGATTTGCAGCTGGACTTCCACAGAGAGGGTTGATATGTTGAGTCAGAAACCTTATCTTGCTTTGTGGTGGTGGGGACAGAATTGAGTTGGGCCCACAACCTTCAGAGGCAGATCCAAGACAACAAAAGGTGGTGGACAGGACAGTGGAGTCAGAAAGCTAAAATACCCACCTCCTTTACTGGGACATTAGACCAACTGCAGTGATGAGTGTCAAGCCCTCAAACCCTCAACTCACTGCCCACACTCTCCCACTCATCTTCTTACTTCTCCCTACCTCCCACAGTCACTCACGCACTGTTCACCATGAACCGACCTCAGGAGCTGAGCAAGAGGCAGTTGCAAAATGGCAATGTTACTGCCCAATTAATCCAGACAATGGCAATGCTCTGGGGATATGGGTTCAAATCCCACCATGGCAGATGGTAAGATTTGAATTCAATAAATAAACTGGGAGAAATGCTGGCCTAATGATGACATCACTGTCAACTGTCATAAAAAAATCTGATCCACTAATGCCCCGTAAGGAAGGAAATCTGCCATCCTTACCTGGTCTGAGCTACATGTGACTCCAGACCTACAGTATTGCCACTGACTCTTAATTTCCTTTTCGGCAATTAGTGATGAGCAATAAATGCTGGCCTCGCCAGTGATGCCCAATTCCCTTGAATGACTAGAAATCACTAATAATGGGCTCAACTATCAAAGCAAACAATTATAGCTCAGAGACAATGAAAACTACTGTAACTGCTTCTCCTGAGCTACACCAACTGGCCTGTCAACCAAATGTCTCCAGGTGCCTGATATCGTTCTTGAAATTGGATACGCATTTAGGTGTAGTGATCCTCCATGGTTCGAGTCTCCTGTGAAATGTTATGAATGATATATTCTTACAGAAAGAGTCCTACTCCAGAAAGATTGCAGAGGTTGGGAAAGGCGGGAATTTGAATGTCCACCCTGCTTTGCAAGGGAAGATGGTGTTGTTATGTGTAGGAAAGCACCCTTATCCTGCCTCAAACTTGCCAGACTTGTCATTTTTAAATGACTCCAAACTAATGAAAATCCTGCCTTGGTTTCTTTCTGAAACATGCATGAGTAATTTCAGAACGGTGCAAGACAGAGCATGAGCAATCATAATTCCATCATTTGCCTCCAAACATTACCAGTGTGTACAAGACCAAACCAAAAGGTCATAATTTATATAGTGTGTACAATAACACATCAAAACAAAAATAAATGGCTGCAACTTCATTTTCTGCATCTGACTGAAAATTTAATCTACTGAGCTTTTCTAGTTTATTGAATAGAAACTTGTATTGCACTACAGCTCTGTAATCAGTGATGATATCCTTTGACATATTTCAAAATAACTTCTGACACATTTCTCCAGGCATCTGTTCTGACAAACTATTTATTGTAGGAAAATGTACACTTATTTCAAAGTAGTAACAAATAAAGAGCTCTTTTAATAAAACAATGCCAAGCACAAGGCAAAATGCTGTACCATGATTCCCATTTATATTCTACACTCATGGATCCAAATCAACAGAACAAAGCAAAATATTCCAAAAGCACTGAGGAAAAAAGATTTAAATGCTGCAAATCAAGCAAAGATTTTATCCCAGCAGGTTTTACATCAATAATTCAGGTAATGCATACAATTTTGAGCAGAGATTTCTGAAGTATCATCTAAATTTTGGACTGAGGACTTTCAAATAAAATCAGAGAGCTGACTCAATAAGTATTCCATAATGAATCAAGTATAGACAAATAATGTTACAATAAAATTAAAATTAAAGCAGACATAAATATAGTAGAGCAAGAATAGATCTACTCTATAAACAATTGTCTGACATTTAGTATGTCAATCAGTGCTTTTACATGTAAAGCTTACCTCTATGCTCAAATAATATATTCATCCCAAAGCAATACACAAATATTAACTAGACAAAACGTATTGCCTGAAATATCATTGAACCAGGGTGAAAACCAACAGTGAATAAAATTAGCTATCAGTGACTAATAAACAAATAACAAGGGAAATAAGAGGAAGCAATAAATGTGTGTAATCTGACCACTTTCTTTAGGAACATGCATTCTAATTAACATAACATTAATGAAATTGTCATAACAAAAACAGGAAGGTGGATTATTATCTGACTGGCAATAGATTGAAAGGTGGGGGAGGAGGGGAAAAACAGAGGTGCAACATGACATGGGTATCTTTGCATACCACTTGCTGAAAGTAAGTAGGGCAAGTGAATAGCAAATGGAAGGTTGGACTTCATAGCAAAAGGATGGGATGGAAGTGCAGGAGCAGGAATGACTTGTTGTACTTGTATAGGGTCTTAGTGAGACCACACCTGGAGGAGTGTGTGCAGTTTTGGTCTCATTACCCAAGGAAGGATTTTCGGGCTGTGGAGGAAATGTAACCAAGGTGTATCAGTCTGATTCCTGGAATGTAGGATGAGCATATGAAGAGACACCAGATTGATTAGGACTATATTCAAGTGTGTTCAGAAGAATGAGATGGGATCTCAAAGAAACCTATAAAGGTCTAACAGGACTAGACAGGGTAAACACAGGCAGGATGTTCCCTATGATCAAGAGTCCAGAACCAGGGGTCACACTCTAAGGACACAGGTGGGCCATTCACAACTGCAATGAGGACAGACAGGTTTGCTACATTTTGAGAAAGTGACAGACGGTTCAAGATTGGGGAGCCAGTCATAGTAATACCAGGTGTCATTCCAACATAAAACGGGTCAGTGGGACAAAAGGTAATTCAGAAACTTGGAAGGGAGTACCTTTGATGTTACAAGTGGTACAGAAAATAGCAATGCAGAATCTATGTATTGAATACGGCCAGCACCTCGACATTGTGAGTTGACAAAGCAAGATGCAATGATGCCAAGGACAATTGGGCAGCCGTCTACCCAGAAGGCTCTCTAGAATGTTGGTCACTCACATGTATGATCTCATCACCAAAGACATTGGACTTTGTAGCACTGGTCACCATGCCCTGCCATCAGTCACCAAATTCAGTGTGGCTTCAAACTTCTTCACTTCAGGTTCTTCACTTCAAGGTTTGTACGTGGATCTTAGTTTTATCGTAAAAAGAGCTGAACATTACTGCACCTCACAGGTCACCGGGCAAATTTGTCAAAATTGGCTAGACAGCTTCATTCACTGATAGACATGACCTGAACTGTGTTTCATCTCCACCACTGCATTCTCTCAGCCACAGAACACCACTGATTCCAGCCATGTGGCCACCAGGCCAACTCACAGCTAGCCAGTCAGGTACCTTAATAGGAAGGCCTTCCACTCACACACTTCCTTGTCTGCAAGTGTTTGCTTTTCTGACATCTGCCATTAGACATCTATAGACATACATTCACATAATCTTTCCAGCCCTGAAGCTGTTAGTGTCCATCATCACCTATCTGCAAGAGTCTCAGTGATTGTGGGGCGTCTGCTGTGGTTTCTATAACCTGGCCTTCCAGGCAGGTGTGGGCCTTTTTGATTGAGAGATCCTGGAAGGAGATCCATAAAGAGCGAGAGATAAGAGGCTGAACTGGGGGTGGAGACAGAGATGAAACTGAATGAGGAAGCACCTCTGCTGCATGATGAGGTGATCTCCAACTGTCACTTTTCAGGAAGGAAATTCATTTCCAGGATTAGCTCCACATCAGCACTGACACCCTGTCATGGATCCCAGATCTCCAGCTCTGCTATGACATCTCATTTCTCTCTGGTGCAACAGAAGGCTATGACACAAATCCTCAGGGCAACCAACAATCTCGGTGATGTCGGGGGTATAGAGAGAAATCTTACATTTCTCTGCTCTCTGTGCCTACCCACACTGACTCTAAGTGAAGAGGAAAATTACTTCAATATCAATTTAGGGTTTACCCAAGAAAATCCGAATATTCAGTGCTTCACTGGAGTCAAGGTTCTCAGCCAAAAATAAATACAGCCCATGTTTTCCACCTCTGTGACTCAACTTGTCATCTCTGTTAATTAATCCTATTCTCTCCATGTTGCCATTTCTTACTCTGATTTTTCTTCTGTTTTTCTCCCTGTTTCTTTCTCTTTGTTTTTTGGTGGGTGGGGGATGAAATGATGTGATGAAACATCAGCTTCAAACTTCAAATTGAGGATTTTGGCAGAAACGCTCTCCACTACCCCCAAAACCATCCTTCTAACCCTCTTTTCTCGTTCCTCAAACTTTCCCAACTACTTCACACCTATTACATGCCCTCCATCTCTTTCCAAATCTGCTTTTCACCAACTCACTCTTGTCATAATGCAGCTCCAGTCCTATTTGAATGAACCAATCTAGTCCTGTATCCTTGTCCTGCTATTTGTCAGATTACTTTTAAGTGGCCACCTACTCCTGCCTCACTTGCATTTGCTTTCAATTTCAGATCCACATGGAGATAGTAAAGACTCGTCACCCTGCCTTACCTCCTTTGTTGTCTCCCTTGAAATTTCCTTGTTCTTATTTAAAAATCACTTCAGCCCCTCTCATGCTGTCAGTACAATGACTCCAACATCACCAAATCATCAACCAATCCAGCCACAGTGCCAGATAGGATGGAAAGTGGCATTAAAGCGATGCCAAAGTATCAACACGTTGAGTGTGAAGTGCAAGAATATTCTACAATATGCAGTGTTATTTTTACAATCAAGTGAATGGAAAATTGAGTATTTGCTCAAAACCCAATTTTTCAAATGTCACAAGGAGTAAGAGCTTTTTGTTTTGTACCTCTTGAACTCTGCACGAGACTGTTACTAGATTAATAACTATTACTGCTAACAAATTAGTTTCCTCAACAGCCTCTTTGACATTGGCATCAGCAGTCAATGCACCCAGTGTCAAAATGCAAAGTGATTACATTATTTACAAATCGGTTCACAGTCCTGCCCACAGTGAATTAATCCATTTCAACATCTATTATTCAATACCTTCCAAATAGTCTTCCAAGTAGACCCAATTTCAGAAAATGCCACGAAAATAAAAGGCAAAGTGTGAGCGCTTGAATGTAAAAAACAAATCTGTGTTGCATAACCATCTTTTAGGAAAAGGTATTGTTTAACTGTTGTTTTCTACATGAAAACAACCCACAGTACTTCCAGTGGCGTGGAGAGAAGAAATCCTGGTTCCCCCATTCCCATCGCTTCACTGTCTTATTTTTGAGATAACTTGCTCAGGACAGCTTCAACCTGTGTTGCTGGTTACGTTTAAACATATACAGTATATAGTTTCTAAACTGTAACACTGTTTGCTATAGCAATGTTGAAGTTATTGCTCAGAGGACTTCATAAAAATGTGCTGAAATGCCCCTGCTGGAATAAAAAGAAACAGCTTTTTGGGGGAAAGAAGCAAGATCTAGTTATTATTTCAGACTAATTTTATGCCTTTTATGCCAATTCTTTTATATTATTGCTAATGCCAGCAAATTATGTGATTCATATCACTGTCATACCCCTTGCTAAATAAAATCTTCCTTTACATGGAGAGAAACTGAATCTGATGAGAGGATAGCTATTGTGAATGGATAATTACATTAAATTACTTTCTTACTTACTGTTCACCTTGGCAAAATAAAGTCATTTACTCACCAAGTAGAAATGAATTCAGATGTGATAGTCTACAGCTTTTGACAATGAGTGGAGGCACGTGTCTATGCAGCAGGTAAAAGCAATTACAAGTCAGGTTACGCTTCTGAAAGTTTACTTGAACGTTACAAAAAGGCTGGACATCCATTTGAAATCACAGGGAGCTTGGACTCACTAATGCAATCCCACAGCAGTCAGAGACCATTCAATGGACTAAACTTTATCAGCCCTTTAGAGATGGGTTAAGAGGTGGAAGTGGACATAACGGAGTGACAAAGAGTCATGAAAGAAGACCCACAACTTACCTTCACCACAGGAGATTATTGATTATGAGAATGGCAGCAGCCAATTAAAGTAACAAATTTGCCAATTAACAGTTATTTTCCACCTCACCAGCATTTCAACTGTCATCCAGTGCTTAGGGAGATTGCCCAGATATGGTGAGATGGCCACCCAGCTTGTTCTTGGTGAAGGATGTGTGGAGAACAAGTCATGGTGGGGAAATAAGAACATCCTTTATGTTCACTCCAAAGTTCATGGCAAGGTCCCTAGATGGGAATGGTACCCCTCCAAAGTCAACGCTGTCACTGGAAGATTTGCCCATCTGATCACCAAGACCTACTTACTAATCCCAAACATCCCTGCTCCTTCAAGGCTGGACTATTTTGAAACATCCTCTTCTTTTCTCAACATCCTTTGCAGTGGTTACTTCTACTATTAGCACCATCAATGCGACTGTGCTTCTTGTCCTCTGGCAAGAACAGTAGTGCAGAGAGGCCAGCTACTGTCCTAGTAATTGGCCACTACCATTAACATCCTCTATCCCACTGTCTGGTCCTGCCACCTGACCATTTAGGTTTTGAATCCACTTTCAAATATTGCTGACAGGTCAATATTCCTTTGTGTAAGATCCAGCCTAATAGCTGAGGAGATGGTCCCATGATGAGTTTAACAAGCTTTGCAGTTCGACAACCTTCTGTGCTTAATTAACTAACTTCTCTCAATGTCCCTAAGTTAAGGAGGAAAAATCAAGCCAGGGATCCAGCATTGTGATAATAGACATTTAAGTCAGCTCCCAAAGAATGGCCAGTGCCAGTTAAGCCATTAACCATAAAGAGATGGATAAATCATACTTTAATGAAAGAAGAGAAAGATGGGTGAATATTAAAATACTCTTCCAGATAAACAAATGCGTCACATCCTAGTTAATGGAACAATACAATCTCATTAAGTAAAGAGTGGGAAATTCTTCCCACGCAAATATTGAGTTCCTCGATTTGGAACAAAATGCTTACAAATGTTGAACTTAGCAACATGCTTTCATTAAAAGCTTTCAGTCTACTGAAGAATTTCGCTCTATGCTGAAAGCCAACATGATTCACTGTAATTATGTGCCAGAAAAAGTTTAAACAGTACCTTAGCACTATCGTGCCTAAATATATTCATCATCGGCTCCAGTTGGCCAAAATGAATATGCTGAACGCTTCAAGGAATCAGGGTCTTTGCGAATAGATTTCATTTGGCCCTTTAAAATGTATATAATGCCATGAGTGCAGAATTATGTGATCCCTTAAAATGTAAACATCGGTCTTAAATGCTATCTTTGCTCCACTTTCTGTTCAGAACCTGCAAATCTGAAGAAGATCCAGTACGCTATGTATTATTAGCAGCACAGTTTCTTGGGTGACTTGACAGAGATTTTGAATAAGGTACAGTTTGAACACATTTTAGTTAACTTCCCTCTGCCCCAAAACATCAATGCAGCCAGGAAGCAGTAAAGTAAATGCTAACAAACAGCTGCTGATGAAATTCCCAGAGCAGCACTTTTTAAGAACAAAGATGCAACAGGAGGGATGAATATTAAGCATCTGGAGCACTGTTCAGGCTCTGTAAAGGCATTGGAGTGCTCAGCCTTCATTGGCATGTTGTCAAGATTTTTATGAGCTTCATACATGACAGATGTGCTCTCAGTGCCTTTACTATCCAATACCAACATTCTGTCAAATGATAGCAAGATCGCTGTAACAATTATTGAGTAGGTATCAACAGCCTACGTAATGTGCTCAGAGGTTCAGTGCTATAGGAGCTCAATGTATATTAGTCACATCACTTTTATACTCAGTAACTGTTCTTCCCCAAAATGTTCCTAAAATTCGAATATAACTGAGTTCCTCTTATTTACATGAAGATTATGTGAAACATGCTGTTATTTTTGTACTTCAAAGGCAATCGATAGCTGACTCAAAATAAAAAGAACCTTTCAGTGGGATTTTCTGCAATGATATAGCTTTAACCTGGAATCATTAACGAATATACCCAGGGTAAGCCTCTATCAAAAATGTGTATCTTCAGATGTTTTAAAATAAGTAGCATATTGTGCCACATTTCACAATATTCAATTTTTTTCAAAGGCTTAAGTTTTTTTTATAATTGAGATGCTATTACAATAAATTCAGATCACAAGAAATTAAATATACACTATGTATCTCATTTGGGAATGTTGATTAGATCCAATTGAAGTTACTTCAAGAAATGGTATTCTTCACATGCCACACTAGTCGAAACAAATCATTTGCATAATCAAATTCCTTGGGGAAAATTAGGTATTATGTTACAATAACTTCCTCTCACAGAGTGTAGCACAGTATCTTAACTGAATAGACATATAAGAGCAATGAGAGGTTTTTGAGTTAAGGTAGCAGGCTTGATGGGCAGAATTGTCATGCAGTAACAGAAGTCTAGGGAAATTCAGTTACCAGATTTTGGCTTCTCTTCTAGTTTGAAATCTAGTGTTGCAATCCAAAATGCAGACAAGATTCTCCTCCTCAAGCATAACATCAACAAGCTCCAAATATTTCCGAAACCACAAAGTAAATTTAGCCCATGAATTGGATTATCCACTTCAAAATTATCTGCTGAGGAACATTAAGAATTTAATTGAATTCTCAAAAACATTCACTCTGTTCATTAAATGCATGCAAAAACTAAACCAGTTTCTTGGTGCCTCATGTTCCAGATAGTAGGAGAAACACAGTAGTGTTCATATGAAATGTTGGTTACATAATTCTATCAGAACATACTTACCAAAACAGATTAAATTTTAAAAAACTATTTATCATATTCGCCTAAAATTACTTGAAACAACATAAGCCCATAAAGAAATACAATTGCTGGTAATTATCTGAGATCTTTAGCTCACACATTTCAGCATACTTACTACATGCTTCCAGCATCTGAATTGTTCACTAGCCTATAAGTGTATGGAACTCTCCGCATCACACTTTCTGGAATGAAGTTTACTATTAAAGGTTTTTTTGCCCAATGACGTATTAGTACTTACATTTTTCCAGCGAGGAAGACTTGTCTACCATTATCAAACACATGAATTTGAAAGTACATTCATAGATCAATGCAGAAAGACATTTTGCATGCAGTTTATCTCAAACACAAGATGGACTCAAAAATATTCATTCAATTATTATTTCTTATATTTCTTGGTCTTTTGCCCATTGATTCATCAATTGCATGCTTGATGTCTACCTGCCCTGCATTTAAAATGAGCTGTAAATAGCACAATGTTGTTTATTCTGGTTCTGGGAAGCAAAGATATGCAATTTCTGTGGTTGAAGTCAGATTGAGATCAAAACCATTCCTGTTCAGACACATGTAAATAAGCCCATTTCACTCCTGCTTTCTAGTCTACTGCTTTCCCCCATTCACAGTTCTCAAGATAGTATATATGGAATGTTGGTACCATTCGTTGGATGCCCTCTGTCAGGGATAATGTACTACATCAATACCAGATAAATTCAGAATAACAGAAGACATGGCAAATAGGGGGTACTTGATAAAAGGGCTGAAAAAGATCAGAACTAATAAACTATACTCCAATAATACGAGATCCCAAAAGACTTAACAATTCTAGCCTAACAATGGATGTTAATCTTATTTCATTGCATGAATATAGGAAACTAATTTGAAGAAAATAAGTTCTTAGAACCAGATGTTTTAAAATTAGAATAGGACAAATATTTCTGACCTTCACCATTATTAAAAAATCTATAAACAAGAAGAATTAAAACAATGGCCAATCTCTTGGCATTCAAGATGTGAAATGTTAGCACTGTTTGTAAGCATGAACAGGGAATCACAGCACAGCTTATTCATGCAGCAATGGACTGTTCCACTGGTTATTCAGATTCAGGATTTTCTTGTTGCAATGATTTCTGCCCTCCTATAACAACAGGTTCAAAACAGAGACTGTATGCTTCCTCAAAGAGGAACACTGTGAACTCTTTCAGGCCTGTTGGATATACCCCTGAGCTGCTAATCAACTGCTATCTTGGCAAAAAACCTTAAAACACATCTCTTCTTTAAACCAGGAATCATGGATGGCAGCTGAATAAAAGGAGGATTATTATTTTCTTTTAAATAACTGGTGAAAACAATCATAATAATATAGGAAAGACAATCTTTACAGTCAAATTTCACTAACCTACAATACAACAAGGATAAAAATAATTTGAAAGACATTAAAAAAAAGAATTATTATTCAAGAAGGTGAATAGAAATACAGTTCTGATAAACAGCTAATCAGGCGAACGCAATTATAGCAAATTCTAAAATGTAATAGTTTAAATTATGTGAGTCATTTGGCACAATTAGAATACATGTAAAATGAAGTTATAAAATTGTCAATTTGCATCTTGACACAATTTGAATAAAATGAGATATCATAAAAAAAATTAAAGTAACACCAACCAGAAAACAAGGGTACAAACTATTTTATAACCTTTGGCATTTTTGTGCAAGATTACATTAAAATGAGATTCAGCTCAGCTAAACTGCACTGCATTGGAAAATAATAAATATAAATTTTGATCAAATTAAAATATTAATATATGAGAATTTTTTGCAGTTCATATTTCATTAGCCTTACAAAATTTAAATCCAAATGAAAATATTGCATATTAACTGACTAATGATATTTGTGCTAGCATTGAAAACCTTCACCAAATAAGCTTCCAATATCTGCATTAAGTATGTCCGGAAATGCTCAGACAGAGTGAAAAATTCTTTACTACACTTAACAACATGTCTTTACACACTTCCTAGAAGAGCACATTTGATTGTAGCAGAGGGAACTCCAATTCCTACATCAACCAATATACTCAACTGAATAGTGCTTAGCAAGGTTAAATTTTGTTGCAACAGTCAGATTATACTGTCAGCATGCATTTGGGGTTCCAGTTTTCTGAATAATCATTGTTTTTATAGCATTATCCATACCATGTTAAATATCACAAAGATGCCCAATCAATTTCTGAAGAAGGCAAAGAATTCAGCACGTCCACCAGATTATGCTGCAACCTCATGTGATAAATTACCCACCATCACATCATCAACCAGTCTAAAGAGATAACACATCATTAATCTACCATCAGCAAATCCATAGTATCTTGTGGAAACCTCATTTTTAAATTGTTTTTAAATGTAGATTTTTCATCTTTTATTCATGACACCTAAATGTTAATCTAGTTCCAAACCTTTAATATGCTCAGTGCACAAGTGATATTTCCAATTTGGTTGAAATTATGAACATTTTATGTGGAGGACCAAACTGGACAAAGATTAGTGGCTGTTCAAAAACATTCATGTATGGCAGCCATCACTCTGGGTTAGCTTATCTTTATAAATTTGGTTCCTAGACGTGAACTGACATAATATTAAATAATCACACCACCCAATGCCACAACAGTCTCCACTTTGCCGAATCATCTAACAATTAGGGAATCTAAATAAAATCATAACACATGTACAAACTCCAGATCAAGCAAATATCCTTAAATATATACAAGGACACTGCCTCCATAGCACTCTGTGGCAAGGGCATTGAAAGATTCTCAACCCTCTGAGTAGAAATTCTTCCTCATCTCAATCTTAAATTCGCACCCTGTATTCTGAGACTTTATTCAGACACCAAAATTGGAGGTGTAGTGGACAGCAAAGAAGATTACCTCAGGTTACAACAGGATCTTGATCAGATGAGCCAATGGACTGAGGAGTGCAGATGGAGTTTAATTTAGATAAATGTGAGGTGCTGCATTTTGGGAAAGCAAACCTTAGCAGGACTTATACACTTTACGGCAAGGTCCTTGGGCATGTTGCTGAATGAAGAGACCTTGGAATGCAGATTCATAGCTCCTTGAAAGTGGAGTTGCAGGTAGATAGGATAGTGAAGAAGGTGTTTGGTATGCTTTCCTTTATTGGTCAGACCACTGAGTATAGGAGTTGGAAGGTCATGTTGCGGCTGGACAGGCCGTTGGTTAGGCCACTTTCAGAATATTGCGTGCAGTTCTGGTCTCCTTCTGATGTTGTGAAACTTGAAAGGATTCAGAAAAGATTTACAAGGATGTTGCCAGGGTTGGAGGATTTGAGCTATAGGGAGAGGCTGAATAGGCTAGTGCTCTTTTATTTCTGGAGCGTCAAAGGTTGAGGGGTGACCTCATAGGGGTTTATAAAATCATGAGGGGCATGGATAGGATAAATAGACAAAGTCTTTTACCGGGGGGGGAGGTTCCAAAACTAGAGGGCATACGTTTAAGGGAAAGATATAAAAGGGACCTAAGGGGCAGCTTCCTCAAGGAGGATGGTGTGTATATGGAATGAGCTGCCAGAGGAAGTGGTGGAGGCTGGTACAATTGCAACTTTTAAAAGGCACCTGGATGGGTATATGAACAGGAAGGTTTTAGAGTGATATGAGCCAAGTGCTGGCAAATAGGAATACATTAGGTTGGGATATCTGGTCAGCATGGATGAGTTGGACCGAAGGGTCTGTTTCCGTGCTGTACATCTCCATGACTCTATGACTTTGCCCTCTGCTCATTGGCTCTCGTGTGAGGGGAAACATCCCCTCTGCATTTATCCTGTCAAACTCCTTAAGAATCCTATATGTTTAAAAAAAAATCACTTCTCATTCTTCTAAACTCCAATGAATAGAGTCCCAACTTGTTCAACCTTTACTCCGAAGACAATGCCTCCATATTGGGGATCATCTTAGCGAACCTTCTCTGAACTGCCTCCAATTAAATAATATCTTGCCTTAAACAAAGGGGACCAAAACTGCACACAGTAATCCAGATGTATTCCCACCAGCACCTTGTACAGTTCAGACTTCCCTACTCTCATACTCCAACCCCCTTGAAATAAAGATCTTCATTCCATTAGCCTTCCTGATTACTTACTGCACCTATGTGCTGACGTTCTGTGTTTCATGTGCAATTACCTCCACGTCCCATTGTGTTGCTGCTTTCTGCTGTTTTTCTCCATTTAAATAATACTCAGTTCTTTTGTTCTCCATTCCAAAATTAACAACTCCACATTTACCCACAAAAGGAAAAGATTAAAGAGAGGTAGGTCTGTTTTTTTTTGCGCTTTAGGCACCTAGAAGCACAGTAAGCCTCAGGCCAAGCATATTTCTTTGCTAAAGCCTATCACAGTGTCTTGTGGTGTAGTGGTCATTCCCCTGCATCTAAACCTGAAGCTCTAAGTCCCACTTCAGAAGCTGATGGTCAACTGTGTGTCTGCGGTGGAGGCTTGTAAGCTTTTTTTTCAGGCAATAAGAGTAGGAATGTCTCCTGGTCAGCCATGCTTGATGTAGAGTGGCATCTCTGAAGTTGCAGCCTCTGGTGACAGGAATATCAAGCTATGGAAACAAACATGCACACATGCTTTTTCTGCTTTATGTGCCCCTAGCCACAGGGAGAGAAGAGAGAAGAATGTCTTGCACAGGGGCAGAATTAAACAAACTGCGCAGCCTGAAATGTTTAAACATCACAGTGGGACATTCCAATGTTTTGATGGCAGATATAACTTAAGTAATGATTGATAGCTTACCCAGAGACCAAATGTTAAAATACAGACATCCAGCCACTGTCTGGTGTGGGCCACACATCATAACGCCAATGTTGATCAAATTCTGCACTGCAAAAGGCTCAGTTATAATATTCATCTATGCTGTGGTCAGGATGATGGTGGTGATGCACTCACATTTTATGGTGTAGAGTGGTGCTGGAAAAGCACAGCAGTTCAGGCAGCATCCGAGGAGCAGGAAAATCGACGTTTCGGGCAAAAGCCCTTCATCAGGAATACAGGCAGAGTGCCTGAAGGGTGGAGAGATAGTGAGTGGTGTAGCTCACTGTATGGCTTATACATGCTCTTTGCTGCATTTTTCTGGCAATTCCACACTCTTAGTTAGATCATAAGATCAAAAGACAGAGAAGCAGAAATTAGGCCATTCAGCCCATCAAGTCTGCTCCGTGATTCCATCATGGCTGATAAGTTTGTTTAGTTATTTATGCGATGACTATTCACCTTCGCAAGGTGGTAGGGGCATGCGTAGGATTTCTTTGGAGTCAATATGATCACAACCAAGGCAACATTTTAGGGTGTAATCTAAGATATTAAACTAAGCAGGGCCAAACAAGGACACACTGTTTATCATTAGCCAAGCTGGTTTGTTAAATAAACATGCATGAATAGACAGTCACCAGAGAGGCTGAATTGGTGCAACAGTAGTGTCCCTGCCTCTGAGCCAGCAGGCTTGGGTTCAAGTCCCATTAGTGTGTCATTACAGCTCTGATTATGTTGATTACAAAATACCTACAACTCTCACTGGGAACTCGAAGCGTCACAACTTCAACAAGTGAATTCTTGAAGGGACAGGTTGATCCTGGAGAGATCATTCACGGGTATTGTACGCGATGGTAGCTGGCTCAACAACCCCAAAATACCCCGCGTTCCCATTCAAGAGTTCCCCGAGTCGCTGCCCTTCGATTCTATCGCCCTTCACCCTCGGATAGGTGAGAGATGGGGAGTCAGGGATAGGCTTTTCGGATCAAGTCACGCAACCTGTGGAGCATCTTTTGGTTCAAGAGACTTGGGTTGGAGACTGACAACCTGTGAAGAGGTCAGCTCGAGTTTAACTTGGGCAGTGCTGAAAATTCGTTGGTCAAATTTGGTCGTTGCCATTAAAAAAAAAGATAGTGGTTTCCACACGAAATGGGTTTGTTAGTAAAACAGCTAGGGGTGTTCCATTTGAATACAATGACGATAATCAGAACATAGTCACTGATCTTTGAGACAGAGTTGGGGGGGGGAGGGGTATCATCCTGGATTTCAATTGAATTCGGACACGAGGAGCCCCCCCCCCGCCGGGTGAAACGATAGGTACAGTTCGGGAAATGAAACTAGCGGCTCCGTTCTAATCATTCACATTCACTCCACAGGCGGGCAGCTGAGCGAGCCCCAGGCAGGTCAGTGTTGCCCGGAGTGTAGCCCCCCCGCCGGGTGAAACGATAGGTACAGTTCGGGAAATGAACCTAGCGGCTCCGTTCTAATCATTCACATTCACTCCACAGGCGGGCAGCTGAGCGAGCCCCAGGCAGGTCAGTGTTGCCCGGAGTGTAGCAGAGACAGAGCTAAGCGACACTCGGAGATCCGGGGACACACTGCCGGGGAGGGAGGGGGGTGTAGAGGAAAGAGGTGTGGACAGTGCCAGCGGCTACCGCCCGGGCTCAGCGGGCTGCTCCACCCGAGAAGCTGCACTTTGGAGCGGCGGCACTCGCTGCCCCTCACCGAGTTACACAAGCGTGCAGTGAAACCCTGAATTCAAGCATAGCCCTCTCTCTCTCTATAAATGTCTATATAAAATATAGCTTTTTTAAAAAAAAGAAATGACACAATGCTAAGGGAAAGGAAGAGAAAGCGAAATGAATTACCAGGCGCATGCTGGCGTTTCGGAGTGCTGCTGTGGTGGAGCTCTGTCGGTACGCGGGCAGCTCGCTGCTGTGCACAGTGTCAGACTGGGAAGCTGGCGGAGTTCTGCACACCGGAGGGCATCCGACACACACCGTCAGAGGGAAAGCACGCAGTCCCCCCCCCCAGATAGCAGGACGGCCAGGCAAACACACCAATGAACTACACCGCGTTTGGGGAGGGGGCAAAAGGGAAGGCTGGATTTAGCGCTGGGGTCTGGTCACGCTCCAGCAACTGCACAGAAACGTGAGCAATGCATCCAGCACATAGTTTAAACATTCAAAAAGTGTTCACGGTGTTGTCTTTCCAGGGCATTTATGCACATTTATATCACTTCTTAGCCCGCTCGAGAAGTAGAGTAACAGCAGAACCAGATGCAAATCCAACACAGTCTCTAATGGGCAGAACTGGATTTACCTCTACACTGGGGACACAGGACAACAACAGAACATTTCAGAGAACATCTCTGGGATTCTCACACCAAATAACCCCACTGCCCTGTGGCCAACAACTTCAACTCCCCCTCCCACTCCCCAAGGACATGCAAATCCAGAGCCTCCTCCACTGCCAAACGCTAGCCACCCAAAGCCTGGAGGAAGAACGCCTCATCTTCCACCTTGAGACCCTCCAACCTCAAGGGATCTATGTCAATTGCACCAGTTTCCTCATGCTCGAAACATTGACTCTCCTGCTCCTCGGACGCTGCCAGACCCGCTCTGCTTTTCCAGCACCACACTCTTCGACAGAGATCTCCAGCATCTGCAGTCCTCATTTTCTCCTTTGATACCTCCTGTTTTGATCAAAGGAAATTTTAAGTTTTGAAGACAGACGCAAACATGTCTTAGGAGGCATGACGTAAAATGTACCCCATGCATATGCCCTATTAGTAACTGGCTAGTTAAAATTATTTTGAAATATAGTCAACATTTGAAGTAAATCATTAAATTGAAGAACTATATTGCGAGTAGAATATTCAGGATGGGTCCTCTTGTCGCTTAGTATATCTGTTTTGTTCCAAAGAGCAAACAACATAAACCTTCAAGTCACTTTAATTTCAATGAGAACATTGGCTACAATTGACCCAACATTTAATTATTGTTTAGCTTTTTGCCATTCTATCCTGCCAGAATGGCTAAGCACAAGCTTAGCCAGTGTCAATGTGGAAACCTACAGGAAATGAGGGGGGCTAAAAGGGGATATAACATAGCTTTGACAGATAAGATTAAGGATAAGTGGGCGGCACGGTGGCACAGTGGTTAGCACTGCAGCCTCACAGCGCCGGAGACCTGGGTTCAATTCCCGCCTCAGGCGACTGATTGTGTGGAGTTTGCACGTTGTCTGCGTGGGTTTCCTCCGGGTGCTCCGGTTTCCTCCCACAGTCCAAAGATGTGCAGGTTAGGTGAATTGGCCATGCTAAATTGCCAGTAGTGTTAGGTAAGGGGTAAATGTAGGGGTATGGGTGGGTTGTGCTTCGGCAGGTCAGTGTGGACTTGTTGGGCCGAAGGGCCTGTTTCCACACTGTAATGTAATCTAATCTAAAAAGATTAAGGATAATCCAAAGAGATTCTAAAGTACATTATTGGCAAAACAACAAATGGGAAGAGAACAGGGCCTCTTAAAGATCAACAGGGTCATCTATATGTGGAACCACAGGAGGTGGGTGAGATACAAAAAGAATATTTTGCATCAGTATTTACTGTAGACAATGGCGTAGAAGCTAGGAAACTTCGGAAAATGAATAGTGATCTCTTGAAGGTTTCATCTTACAGAAGAGGAGGTGCTGGACATCGTGAAATGCACAAAGGTAGATAAATCCCCAGGACCTGATCAAGTGTGTCTTCAGACATTGTGGGAAGCTAGGGAAGAAATTGTGGGGTCCCAAGCAGAGATATTTATACCATTGATGGCCTCAGGTGAGAGGCCGTTGGATTCGATGGTGGCTAATGTTGTGCCTTTATTTACAAAAGGCTGCGAAGAAAAACCAGGGATCTATAGACCAGTAAGTCTGACATCAGTGGTGTGTAAGTTGTTACAGGGGATTCTGAGAGACAGGATTGACATACATTTGGAGAGTCAAGGACTAATGAGAGATAGTCAGCATGGTTTTGTGTGGGAAATCAAATTTTATAAACTTGATTGAGCTTTTTGAGGATGTGACCAAGATATTGTCTACATGGACTGGAGTAAGGCCTTTGACAAGGTTGCACATGGAAGATCACATGGGATTCAGGGAGACCCAGCCAACTGGATACAAAATTAGTTTGAAGATAGGAGACAGAGTGTAGTCAGAAAGGGTTGTTTTTCAGTCTGGAGGCCTGTGACCAACAAATTTTCCACAGGGATCAGTGCTAGATTCACTGTTGTTTGTCATTTATAGAAACCGTGATATGGAGGTGCTGGTGTTGGACTGGGGTGGACAAAGTTAACAATCACACAACACCAAGTTATAATCCATCAGGTTTATTTGGAAGCACTAGCTTTCAGAGTGCTCTCCGAAATGATTTGAGGATATTGGAAGCATGGTTAGAAAGTTTGCGGTGACACCAAAATTGGTGATATTGTGGGCAGTGAAGAAGATTTTTTAAGAACATATTGGGATCTTGATCAGCTGAGCCATTCGGCTGAGGAGCGGCAGATGGAGTTTAATTTAGATAAATGCAAGGTGATATTTTGGAAAGACAAACCAGGGCAGGAATTACACAGTTAATGGTAGGGCCCTGGGGAATGCAGTTCAACAGAGAGACTTAGGGGTTCATGTAGTGTACAATGTCCCTTCAATGTGGCATCACAGGTAGAGGCTGGCAAGAAAGCATTTGGCACAGTTGCCTTAACAGGTTAGAGCATTGAGTTTATGAGTTGGGATGGCATTTTGCGACTACATAGGACATTTGTGAGGCTACTTTTACTGCGTACAGTTCTGGTCAGCCTGCTTTTGAAGGATATTATTAAATGGGAAAGATTGTTGGAAAGATTTACAGGGGTGTTACCGGGTCTGGAGGGTTTGAGTTATAGGGAGAGGCTGGGACTTTTTTCCCTGGAACATAGGAGGTTTAGAGGACACCTTATAGAGTTTTATAAAATTGTGAGGGGCATAGATAAAATCAGGTGGCACAGTAGTTAGCACTGCTGCCTCACAACGCCAGAGATCTGGGTTCAATTCCTGCCTCGGGCAACTGTCTGTGTGGGTTTGCTCTGCTTTCCTCCCACAGTCCAAAGATGTGCAGGTTAGGTGAACTGGCTATGCTAAATTGCCCATAGTGTTAGGTGAAGGGGTAAATGTAGGGGAATGGGTCTGGGTGGGTTGCTCTTCAAATGGTCAGTGTGGACTTGATGGGCCGAAGGGCTTGTTTCCACACTAAGTAATCTAATCTAATTGCAAAGGTCTTTTCCCTCGGGGAGAGGAATTTAAAACTGGAGGGCATAGATTTAAGGTGAGTGGGGAAAGATTTAAAAGGGACCTAAGGGGCAACTTCTTTACACAGAGGGTGGTGTGCACATGGAATGAGCTGCTAGAGGAAGTGATAGATGCAGGTACATTTACAATATTTAAAAGACATTTGGAAAAGTACATGAATAGGTAGACTTTAGAGGGATATGGACCAAACACAGGCAAATGTGACTAGTTTAGTTTGGGAAACCTGGTTGGCATGGATGAGCTGGACTGAAGCGTGTTTCCATGCTGTACAGCTGCATGACTGCATGGCTCTGTTTTCATGTTATTTGCTAGTTTACTCAGTTTTAAATATATAAAAAGGGAAGAAAGAAATCAAAGTGAATATGGATCCCTTATAGAATGAGGTAGCATGGTTTCATGCAAAGGAAATTGTGCCTGACAAATTTATTAGAACTCTTTTAGAATCATTCAATAGACAATAGACAATAGGTGCAGGAGTAGGCCATTCTGCCCTTCGAGCCTGCACCACCATTCAATATGATTATGGCTGATCATCCTTAATCAATATCCTGTTCTTGCCTTATCTCCATAACCCTTGATTCCACTATCCTTGAGAGCTCTACCCAAATCTTTCTTAAATGAATCCAGAGACTGGGCCTCCACTGCCCTCTGGGGCAGAGCATTCCACACAGCCACCACTCTCTGGGTGGAGAAGTTTCTCCACATCTCTGTCCTAAATGGTCTATCCCATAATTTTAAGCTGTGTCCTCTGGTTCAATCTAATATGTTTGGATTTCCAAAAGACACTCAATTACTACCACTCATAGGACTACTTATTAAGAGAAGAAACCCTGGTTTTGGGTGTAGCATATAAGCATGGATAGAGGATTGGCTACCTTATAAAAAACAATGGGGGCATCTTAGACAATCTGCATCCTGTGGAATACTGCAGAGATCAGTTCTGGGACCACAAATATTTTTAATATATAAATTACTTGGATAATGGAAGTTAATATACTACCACCAGGTTTTCAGATGATGCAAACATAAGTAGGAAGGCAAGTAATAAGGGTTACAGACAGGTTACATGAGTGAACATGACTTGGCAGAAGGAATATAATGTGGAAAATTTAAGGTTGTGCACTTTGGCAAGAAAAATAGAGGAGGTGAGTGTTACATGGAGAAAGACTGCAGTAAGCTCAAAGGGAATTTGGAATCTTCATTCATGACTCACAAATGCATAATAGGGAGTGCAAATTGACTTTTGGCCTGACTTCAAAGGATATAAAAAAAAGGATATAAAGATATATATAAAAAAAAGAGGTTTTGCTAAAGCTAGTCGGACCACATCCAGAATACTTTGGTCAATTTTGGTCACCTTTCCTAAGGAGAGATATAGTAATACTAAAGGCAGTCTGGAGAAGGTTCACTCACTGGATCCCAGGAATGGAGATCTTTCCTTATGAGGAGAGGTGAATAGGTTGGGCCTTAACTCATTGAGTATAGAGGAAAGAGAGAGGACCTTATTGAAACCTATAATACACTTACAGCACATGACAGGATAGATGTGGAGAGGGTGTTTCCCCTTGTAATAGAATCTATGACCAGAGGCCATAATCTCAGATTAAAGCAGAGATAAGAGGGAATTTCTTCTCTAAGGGGAAAGGGAATCTGTGGAATTTCTTATTGCTGCAAATGTGGAGAATGGATTCAAGATTCAAACAGACAGATTTTTAATCAGTGAGTGAATCGAGGAATGTAGGAAAAAGGCAGAGAAATGGAGTTGAAGATTATCAGACCAGGCATGATCTCATTGAATGGCAGAGTAGATTCAATGGGCTGAATGGCCTATTTCCCCTCCCATCTCCTATGGGCTTATTTTCTCAATGTTTGGGATTAGTAAATCAGGAGTTCTCACCATAGTGGGAAATATTAGCGCTCACACCAGAAGCAGTCTCAGTTAGAGCTCCACAATCCAAAATCACCAGAATCAGAGAGTTGTGAGCCCAGCCCTTTCCAGAGATCTGAATACAAATGTCTGGGTTAGAATACTGTACTAAAAGAATGCTGCACTGTCAGAGGTGCTGTCTTTCCAAAGATAATAAATTGAGGCTGCCTCTGCCATGTGTGTGAACATGAAAGATCCCTCGACACTATTTTGAAGAGCGGGGACACTAACCACAATGTCCTGGCTAATATTTGTCCCTCTCAATGAATATCAGAAAAAAAATCAGCATACTACTATTCAGGGAGTTTGCTGTGTGCAAATTGGCTGTTCTGTACCCTATAACAACTACAAAACTAATATCGATTACTGGTTGTAAAAAGTTAAAAATGACAACACCAGGTTATAGTCCAACAGGTTTAATTGGAAGCACACTAGCTTTCGGAGCGACGCTCTTTCATCAGGTGATAATGGAGAGCTCGATCGTCATTTTTAACTTTGTACATCCCAGTCCAACACCGGCATCTCCAAATCATTGTTGTAAAATGTTTTTGAAAATTATGAGATCATGAAAAGGTACTTCACGAATGCATGACTTCCTATCCAACAGAAAGAATATCTAAGTTTGTTTGCCAAATGTTGTAATAGATTGTGAAAATGGGCCTTTGTAGTGCTTGGGGTTTTAAGTCACTATACTTTTAAAATATACAAACAATTGAACAGTTTGCTCTCAAAAAATAGATCTCCCAAAACTGTACCAGCAGTACGAACTTTTTTAATGCAAATCTTATGTTCATGCTCAGTAACAGGCCTGAGGCAAAGATTACTTGTCTAGAAACTGTCAATGCTGGAAACATGATTCTAATGGAAAACAACCACAGAACGAGTTAATTTCCATTAGTATTGTATCATAGATGGGGCTATAAAGAAAATAGAGCTTTTCCCCAGTCAAGTGTTCTTGTGAAAATCAGTGGTCTTAAGGAATACCAGCCAAAGATCTTTAACCTATGAAAACATTTCAAACAAGTAGATGTAGTGTACCTAGATTTCCAAAAGTCATTTGACAAGGTGCCATACATAAGGCTGCTGCATAAGATAAGGATGCATGGTGTTAGGGGTAGATTATTAGCATGGATAGAGGATTGGTTGACTGACAGGAAGCAAAGAGTGGGGATAATTGGGTGCTATTCTGGTTGGCAATCAGTGACGAGTGGTGTACCTCAGGGATCGGTGTTGGGACCATAATTATTTACAATTTATATAGATGATTTGGAAGTTCGGACCACATGTAGTGTCAAAATTTGCTGATGACACTCCGATGAGTAGCAGAGCAAAGTGTGCAGAAGACTGTGAAACTTTGCAGAGGAACATAGATACATTGAGTGAGTGGGCAAAGGTCTGGCAGATGGAATACAATATTAGTAAATGTGAAGTCATACATTTTGGTAGGAGTAACAGCAAAATAGATTATTACTTGGATGGTAAAAAGTTGCAGCATGCTGATTTGCAGAGGGACCTGGGTGTCCTTGTGCATGTATCGCAGAATGTTAGTCTGCAGGTACAATATGTAATTAGGAGAGCAAATGAAATTTTGTCCTTCATTACTAAAGGGGTTGAGTTTAAAAGCAGAGAGGTAATGTTACAGCTGTACAAGGTGCTGATGAGGCCACACCTGGAGTACTGTGTGCAGATTTGGTCTCCTTACTTAAGAAAGGATGTATTGGCATTGGACGGTGTACAGAGGAGGTTCACTAAGTTGATTCCGGTATTGAGGGGGTTAGCTTCTGAGGAGAGGCTGAGTAGATTGGGTATTTTTATATTCATTGGAATTCAGAAGAATGGGGGGAGATCTTATAGAAACATATAAAATTATGAAGGGAATCGATAAAATAGAAGTAGATAGGATATTTCCGCTGGTAGGTGAGACTAGGACAAGAGGGCATGGACTCAAGATTAGAGGTTTAGAACTGAACTGAGAAGGAACTTCTTCATCCAAAAGGTCATTAATCAATGGAATTTCTTGCCCAGGGAAGGAGTTGATGCTACTTCAGTCATCACTTTTAAAGCTAAAGTAGATACTTTTTTTCAAAAATAAAGGAATTAAAGGATATGGTGAAATGCGGGTAAGTGGAGCTGAGGCCACGAAAAGATCAGCCAGACAGCCTACTCCTGCTTCTAGTTCTTATGCTCTCTGATTTCAAACTGTTCAAATCCATCAAATGCAACATGGAAGTAGCTTGTAAAAGTGATCCCAAATCCATGCCCCTTTTAGTGAGTTAAAGAGATGTTCAAATTATCCAGCAATATTTTAAGATATATACTTGAACTTAAAATTGTATTAAAATAAATGTACAAAGTTGTCATCCAAGAAAATTACCAAACACCCACCTCTTCAAATATGAAAATTAACAATTCAACTCATTCAGTCATTTGTACCTTGAGGTATCTATGTTTTAAGACCTGGAATTCAGCAATCTTTTCAATTCTTAATATGATTTATATTTTGCTATGAAAAGAAATCGGTCCCAATGAGGATACCTATTTTAAAACACTCACAAAATTATATAAAACCTGAAAAATGACTGTTTCCTGCTGCCCAATTTTTTGCCCCAATTTCAATCAACTTCTAGGCTGCATAATTGATTTGAGCTGTAGCCATGCCCATTGCTGGATGGAATTCAGACAACCTTCAAAGCCGTAATATTTGTTTGTAAATGATCATCCTCAAACTTACACTATTGGTCACATAATTAACATGGAATTGAGAAACTAACACAGGAAATGCTGGAAGAACTCACAGATCTGGCAACATTAGTAGAGAGAGAAGCAGAGTTAATGTTTTGAGTGCCATATAGCTCTTCTTCAATCATACTGGATTCAAAACGTTAACTCTCTCTCTCTCCACAGGTGCTGCCATGCCTGCTGGGTTTCTCCAGCGTTCTCTCTATTTGTTTCAGATTCCTGGCAGTGTTTTGCTTTTTTGGAATAAAAAAGACAATGTCATCCAGGCTTCACATAAAATCCTATGTCTGAATAGAATTTAAGGACCACAGTATTTTTTTTAATGAAACAAATTCTAATGCTGAAACTCATTATTAATTTTGAGCAGGTAAATCAAATATAGTGACAGTGTATGATTATAAACCTCTCAGTAGCAAATAAATAACCCTGGTAGATGCTCCATTATGTAGCAGATGTATGTTGGCCTTCATTACAAAGGGATGGTGTACAAGAGTTACAAAGATTTGCACATGTGTACAGGGCACTGGTAAAAGGACATCAAGAACCCTGTGTACAGTTTTAGGTTCAACATCTAAAGAAGGACATGTTTGCCTTTGAGGTGGTGCAATAAAGGTTCACTAGATTGTTTCCTGGAATAAGATGATTTATTCAATTAAGAGAGACTGAGTAGAATGGGCCTATATTCTCTGAAGTTTAGAAAATGAGATTTGATGTAGTTAGATGTTTTTAATATTGGTTAAGATCTAAAAATATCATATAAGTATGAGGTGCTGATTCTTCTGGCTGGATCATGTAGGACTGAGTTATCTCCCCAGGGAACTGTGGATATTCAATCATTGCATATATTCAAGGCTGAGATCCAACAGATACACGCACCTGAAACGATGCAGGGATTGAGTGGAAAAGTGCAGTTGAAGTTAAAATCAGCTATGATCAAATGAATGGTGGAGTTGACTCAAGTGATCATTGGCAGAAGTGGGTACTGCAGATGCTGGAGATTAGAGTCAAGTTTGGAGTGGTGGTGGAAAAGCACAGCAGGTCAGGCAGCATCCGTGGAGCAGGAAAATTGATGTTTCAGGCAAAAGCCCTTCCTGTGACCATAGGTCTATACTTCTTCCCATTTCTAATCTAGTTATGTGTATTCACTGAGGGGGTTAAACCTCAACAAGGTGAATGTCAAACAAGAACTCATTTATTGTATTTGTTATGAATACAACATAACAATGCTTGAAGCACTCAGTAGGCCAGGTTGCATTGACAGAATCAGAGGGCTGAATTTTACTTTTTTCTTGTCTTAGTCCAAGTCATGTTGAGTTTTTTTGGAGGGTTTATTGCTGTCAGGCCCAGCAAGTTCTCTCACCCTGTGTTACCAAACTTGCCTCACCACACTCCCTGTGGCATCTTTCACATCTGATTTCTGTCCCATCTTAGCACATGCCATTCTCAGAAGAATTTGACAAGCAGCAAATATCAGGAATTTAGCAGTATCCCTTGCAAGAACATCATCTCTAAAACTCAGTTGTGCGCCCTCATAAGCACTGTGAATGCAGAGTTGCTCTGCACAGTTGCTAATATTCACTCTGGACGTGGCAGACAGGGAAATCGACACCCCGGATAACATGATTGTTCGGTTCATGAAATCCGCTCAATCTTTATTATTAATGGACTGACAGGTTGAGAAGAAGCAGAACAAGACCACACTTTTAGCTACCATCATGGAACTAAATTGTTTGAGCAGTTGAATACTGGTAGATGTATTATACTGCCAAAAGAAAGAGAAACTATAACTGGGGGACTAGTATCAGGTCAGTATCAAGCATCTAAGATTGGCATATCATAGATTCAGGACAATGCTCTGCAATGGTTTCCACCAGAACTTTCTCAAGTATGGTGGTATTCAACAAGAAGTAATGATGTGCATTGGAAAATAAAGTAAAGCAAATGACCAGCCGAGTTTAGCTTATTCATTTTTTTTCTGTTGGACAAGACTTGTCAGACCAGTGCTGACCACAAATCATTCACTTTTATTCAGCTACTAATTTTCTCATAATTAGACAATTTTTTGGAAGATATAGTTTCTAGCTAAAATTAGTGAACCAAGGTAAAACTAGTCCAACATAATTTTAACATTTTATTTCTCCCTTCCTGTTAAGCTGTTACTTTTATCTGCCAATTATAATATGATCTAACTCACTATTAAAATCTAACCTCTCGTGTGATGTTTTATCTTTGCAAATTAACTCTGAATGCTCACATTTGAGCATATAATTTTATTAACAAATCACCATGTTCAATAAATATATGCAAACAGTAGATTACACAAATGCTTAATTTCTGAAGGACCCAATAAAGGTTTTCGTAGATAGAAAAAATAATTGAAAAACAGTCACATAAAATAATGAAGCTGCTCATGTTTTAAATTGTTTTAATGGGGCAACTTGATCCATACTACCTGCTCCCTGTCTCTCAACCAAAAAAAACTCTTTCCAGCATTATCTAGAAATTTTGCCATCAACCTGCCTCATTATATACTTTTTATACTCACAATGAAACTGGGATTGATAGCTAACTATAAAACCAAAGTACCTTATTAAATATAATTTTGCATGACCTCTGAAGAGAATAGTGAAATGTTCAATTAACAACTTGATAGCTTGAAAAATTGGATCACACTTCATTATGAAAGTTCTTTTCCAAAATGTATATCAGTTGGAAAAGTAACTATATCATGTTTTAATATGTATCAAATTGTTGCTGCACTGATTTATATGTGTATGCTATATATAAGGAATAGAAAATATTTGTTTTACTTTCCCCTAGAGAACAATTTTTGAGTATTCCCTGAATGTTCTGTCTGTAGTCAATCATCATCTTTACAGGTTGATCTCTGCTGCATATGCTTTGATATTCCCTTCTCCTAACAAACCATGGGGATATGACCATAACTCTTCCTGCTGTAGCTTTGCAAATGTCATTGCATTAATGAATAGAAGAACAAAAAATTCATAAAAATGACATTTTCAACAGTATTATGTTGTCACAAGGTAAAATGGTAATGATTACACATTCAGATAATGTTGATTAAATGATCAAATTCCATAGTACAGTTTATTAAGAATAATTTACATACCCAGGTGGTTAATTTTCATACTCTATCAAAATGTTTACAAGAGACATTGCTCAATATCCTGAAGAGAAAAATACAAAGGCAAGCTAGAAATAAACCAGATTTGAGTATCCCTTACTAACAGTAGTCTTTAAGGACCTGGAGATAAACCAGCTATGGATTGATCAGTTTATGGAAGGCGACATTTTTTTAAACTCTCAGTTAGCTCACGTTTTCCCATTTTAAGACTAAGACACCTTGATCTGCAGTCTTGGCCAAATACAAAGCAGTTCCTCCATTAGTATTTGCATCTTGTAATCCTTTTAATATTTTAAGTGCACGAATCAGGTTTCTCCTTAATTTACTTCCAATGGGAATAATGTTTCCTCTTTCAGTCTATCTTCAGAACATATGCATAAAATATCTTTGTTGTTTTAGCTTGATCTATTTTTAGTATCTCATTGTCCGGTGGAATGCATGGAGATAAAATTTTGTACATAATAGTCTAATGTAATCTAGAAACTGTCTTGTGTAGAAACATCTTCTTGGGGAACTAATTTATTTATGTATCTATTAAAAAAAATCATGATTTCATTTGCTTTATAAATTAATATCTTAAAAATACCAGGCATTTTGAGGAATGGTTTACTATCAATTCTAAATCTTTCTCATGCTTCACTTTCAATATACTCCCACATTCTATTGTCACATTATAAATATTGCCTTTTTTTTAAAGAAAGAAGAAAATCTTATTTATATAACCATCCTATACATTCTTGGGACAACACAGTGCACTTTATAGACTATTAATTACTTTTGAAGTGTAGGAAATGTTATTTGTGTCAGCTAATTCTGCAGCACAACTCCCTCTAGTCTCTGCTGCTTTAATTTAGTTCTCAGTAGAGGTGGATTTCAAGCTCAAAACCTGTCACAATCCAATTTGACTTGGCAGTAAATCAGAAATCTCACGACAGCGAATGATACAGGGAAACACCTCTTCAAAGTGATGTTCACAAGTTAGATAAATTATAGAAACCTTTGTTCTGCATTTGAATATGTTATTGGTCTGACTGTATATATTCTGTTCACCTAGTGTCTGGATTAACAAAGTAATTCACCCCACAAAATGTAACTCATCATTCATGTGATTGGTAAGTTGAAAACTGCTAAGACTACAGTTAATATATAAAATATAAAGTTGCCATTGACCCAGAGGACCAGAGGGCTGCTGCTCTCTCATCAGTGAGAGACAACTGGTGGTAAGCTTATCTGAATGTCACACATCTCAGGTGAGGGACAAGGACTGAGAAGGTGGAACCTTCATCACAGTCAATCTAGTACCAAAGATTGAAAAGTAGTTAACAAGAGAAATTTGAGACAAAGGATATAATACAACTGGAACAAAGATGGGCAAGAGGAACTTATTTGTGATTTTTAAACATTATAAAAGGATTTGATGAATGAGTACAGTTTAGAAAATGTTAATTTCTCTATTTGAGGGGTCAAAAATGAGGATAGATTGAGAGGAATCATTTCGGGGTTGGTGTGATGACAGCTATGCTGAGATGTGTGGCAGAATTGGCAACAAGTTTGGTAATGCTTATCTCAATGTTAAGATCATCTCACTCCATTTTTTAAGCCATTTGAATGACGTAGCGAGATTGTACCTAGGCAGTGGCAAGATGCCAAAACACAGTCATCATTTGTTCATTAAACATATTATTAATGCCGCAATTTACCTCATTAAGATTCAGACTCCCATCCTACCAAATTCACCAAACAGGCTCGATGTTGGGAAAATTGACAAGGAAACCAAAGTGAGTACCTGGCAGATTCAACTTGCTGCTTACCCCAAACCAACTCCATTTTGGACATCAGACGATGACATCCAAGGGCACCAGTCTAACACAAGGCTCCTCCATGGACATTGACTTCAGGAGCCAACCATCCAATCATGATCATTCCTGCCATTTCTACAATGCACTGGTAGTGCGCTCTGAGGGAACAGACTTTCATTTCAGAGCACACCAGAAACTGGCATGAAACGCTGCAGCCAATGGACAAGCACCCAGCTCACAGCTTGCACTAGACTTCATCTCAGCAATACACACTTACTCACTTAACGTCTCCCTGCATGCTCACACAATCTCTGCCTTGCCTTGTTGTGCCAATTAGTGTAGTCACACAACTAGGCAGGTTGGGTTGCTGTTAAGCAGCCCTCAGTCTAGGAAGCAAACGTCTTACTGTGCAGCAGTGTGCTGCACCATGTGCCAGCAGTATATGCAGCAAATATACTACATTTGCAAAAGGAGGCAACCATGTATATTAAGGGAGATATCCTGACTGAAGTCCATGGATGCACTTATCAATCAAAAGGTCATGGGCAAATTCCCATCCAAGTGCAGAGGACCTCAGACTCCTCAGTCAGTCCATTGGTTCCTGTTGGGACTGAAGATGCTGGAGATCAGAGTTGAGAGTGTGGTGCTGGAAAGCACAGCAGGTCAGGCAGCATCCAAGCATCAGGAGAATCCGAAGAGCAGGATGAAGGGCTTATGCCCAAAGTGTCGATTCTCCTGCTCCTCGGATGCTGCCTGGCCTGCTGTGCTTTTCCAGCACCACACTCATTAGTTCCTGTTGCTAAGTCTAGGTGTTAGCACTAGAGTAATCAGGGAGATCTCTAGGCACAATTCAGGAGTCTGGGCAGATCTTGTTTGTGGCTGTCTAGTCACATTGGTCGAGAGGGTAGGCCACAGTGAGTCCATGGAGTCTGTCCACAGAAACTAGCAAGAAGCTGAAGGAACAAGTGTGGCCAGAACCATGACAATGAGCCTCAGCAATCTAGCCATTGCAACTAAAAGCTGCAGGCTTTGGGCAATGGCGCTGTACAACCTTGAATATACATCATTGGAAAGATTTGCAAAGGGAGATTCTGTAAAGCATCACTGGGAAGGGTATAATGCAGGATGCATATTTGTCCACAGTCAGAAGTGCCCTACCTTCAAGGTGGGGCAGGGAGGTTCAAGATGGGGTGTGCAGTGTATGGTCACACCAGGAAAGGACATCTTAAGTGCCAGGGGCAGATTAAACAGCTATAGTGCATGTAGACAGGTGGGGTGGGAGCCTGTGGGAGTGTGATGTCTGAGGAATTAACCAGATGGCGAACTAGGAGGGAGATGTTGATATCTGGGTGATTACCAACACATTCAGACTGAAACTGGGAGCTGCTAGAAGGGGATCACTCACTGTCACCTTCTAGTGTGCTGGAAATTGAAAATGAACAATGTGGAAGAAAATGGCTGTGAGCACAGTTGGAATGTGCAGGGTAAGTGACTTGTCTTGTGACTGGGGGTGCTACAGCACACACTGTCTAAAATGATTTTAAAATATAACAACATTGGTCACAGGCCTAGGAAAGGTAGAGCACACAGGCACATAGGCTGCCTGCTGCCTGACCATCTCACAGCACTGACCCTCCTTGTATGTTAAATGTTGCACCTCCCTGATAGAGCCACTGCTGGACAATGTTTCAACATCTATGTTTTTTTTACAGAGAGTGGTCCAGAATTAGGGTTGTTGATTGAGGATGGATTCACCAGGACCTTTCATATGTATGCATTATTATCTGGCTTGCTGTTGGTACAGTAAACATTCAGTACAGACCTCCAATCATTCGGCTTTGAATGTGGCCATGAACTGTTGCCAGATGGGGTGAAAATGCTCATGGTGCCAAACAGAGAAATCCACAAAATGTACAAAAGAAAGATAACGCCTTTAACATTTCTGTGCAAATTGCTATTTCCAGAAATGCCTTCTTCATCTGTGCCACCAAAGTGCCCTCAATAGGTTTCCTTCTTTCTTTCCCTCCCACTATATCTCCATGTAGATATCACCTTGTAGATAAAGCACAGACATGGGGGAGTCACACAGTGAATTGATCACTGCAAAATTCCTAAACTCCCACCAGCTCTTGTAGTCACAGAACTTATATGACTAATTCAGGTCAGTTTCTGGTCAATGGTAACCTCCAGAATATTGATAGTGGGGAATGTCAAGGGACAATTCTCTGTTATTGGAGTGAGTCATTGCCTGGCATATATGCAATGCAAGTGTAACTTGACTCTTGCCAACACAAGCTCAGGTATTGTCTAGGCCTTGTTGCATTTGGACATGGACTGCTTCAGTATCTGAAGAGTCAAGTGATGTGGCCAGAGGGAGTGAAAAAAGAAAATCCATTGAGGGGACTTTACTGGCTCATATGAAATGAACATCCTGAGAAGTCTGCCACTGCTGCTCCACCCTGGGCATGTGTTCCTGATAGCTGATGCCACAGGGTTATCTGCCTGGCATTGAGCAGGACCTGAGTCAATGGTAGCCCTTAGTGCCTGCTGCTTAGGTAGGTTCTTCTTTGACCAGCTTTGGATCGGTGGTAGTGAAGTGCTCACCAGATAGTATACCCATATTCTCTTGGTGTCAGTAAGTGGAGAATACTGGTGGAGGGTGTAGCAGGCAGCCTTGCTAATGCTTCCTCTGAGGCGTCCCTAACCTCATCCTCACACTTCCAAGATGGTGTTTCTTTTGCTGCCACCTGCCTCTCTGCATGTGCAATTGGGAAGTTTGTGGACCCTGCAAGGTACACAAGAGAGAAAGTTCCTGGCCAGTGGTTAGAAGCGGTGGCAATCATTGAGAGTGACAGCAGTGTGAATGGGAAAAAGGCAGTTGGGTGCAGAATGGTACTTACTCATTTGGCTCTCACATCCATTTGATACTTCGACAACTATGTGGGAGCAGCCTTGGTCTTCTCCTGTGAAAGCAAGGATTCTCTCCTTGTAGGGAGTGAAGACACGAATGCTGGGAGCAATGGTGGTACCTATACGTGCTCTTGGGTTTGGTGGGGGTGGGAATTGGGTGAGGGAAGTGACAGCAAGTGACATAACATTTAATTCTGGTATTTGTGGAGTAAAGGTGGTGAGGTGTTCCAAACGTCTGAGGAGGCAGTACAGACAGCAGTGGGGCAGAAGCCTTTGTGGGAGGCGTGTGCAGTGGCAGATATAGAGTGAGTGTGCAGTGGTACTGAGAAGAATGTGGCACTTACCCTGCCAGAACGGAGAAGATATTTGCCCTTCGTCCACACCCTGGAGAAGGCATTGACCTGAGTTGGGACATTGCACCAAACTGGCAGGGTCTGGTGGCACAGCATCTTCTGCCCATCCTCTGGAAAGAGGACAGCTCTCCTTTGCACCACCTCATGCACCAGGACCACAAGTCCCTGGGGAGAAACAAGGCACCGTCTTCCCCTTCTCCAAATGAGCAGGGCAGCGTTGAAATGCCAGGTACACGGTGGCATTTTCAAAAAATGGTGCAAGCACAATGAATGCCAGTCTGTGGGTGGATACCCACTGAGCGGTGAGTTGGCAGTCTCGCTGACAGAGCCGATATCGTGTCAGACACGGAGTTGCAGGAAGAGGTTAGGGCAGTGGGAGCAGCTATGGGTTGCTCCAAGAAAGCAGCAAAACAGAACCAATGGGCTGATGGCCTTCTTCTGGGCTTATTCTGTTATCAGCCATCATTACACCAGTGGAAGCTATTTTTGTTAATCATGATCAATGTTTCAAAAACTAGAAGTACATTTGGTCTGAAGTTGGTTCATCACTAAATTTAGTATGGCAATTTCATGGTGAGAAATAAAGGTTTTAACAAAATTTAATTGTACAAGATATTAACCTTGTGTACAATATCTATACAAATATCTCAAATTTTTACTAATCAGAATACAGTTTTTCATTCGTATCAAATACTGTAATATTGCAAAACAGGATAAAACATTCAATGTTATATCTTTCTTTTAGAATATATGTTTGAGGACTGACAATAACTAAGGTAGAGCAGATTTTGTTGTGAGTGATTCTATAAGGAATTGAAGCTTACTTCATTTTGAGGAGAACCAAGAACAAAATATCGACTTCTCTTCAGAAATGTTCATTTAGTTTAAATATTAATAGCACGTCTTTTAATTTATTATCAACACATGTGCTATAATTTCACTCCAGTGGAATTTGCTTTACACTTCTCATGGCATTTCAATCTTATTGCCAATGCAAACAGGAACCAGATTACTAAATCACACAGTAGAGGTATTAGTTTCCTTTCTAATGAGTCTGCAAGGACTTATTCTACTTTGCTCCATCTGTCTGTATGACTGAAATGGACGCTAATGAAATCATTTACCTACAAGGATTAAACATGAGGACGTGTTAGATGAGATGGAAAAGTCTTTAAGGAGTGTGTTGCTTTGTCAAGTAAGAAGGACCTGTACATGGCAGCATTTTTGCAGATGTGCGTGACTATTAAGGAGTCACTGGGGGCTTAATTCCTGAACACAGTACAGCAGTAATTGAGAACCCTGGTGAACATGTTATATAATAATTGGGGTGTACTGTGCAGAAACAGGATTTTTGTTTGGTGTTCAATGGAATGTTCGATTAATATTCGCAAAATGAAAAGATTTTTATACAAGTGTGCAAATATATAAACAAAATATAGAACTGTGGATGCTGGAGATCTGAAAAAAAAAAGAAATTACTGACAAACTCAGCAGGTCTGCCAGCATCTGTGAAAAGAAAGTGGAATGATTGTTTGGTGTCCAGTGACTCTTCATCAGAATTGCTGGCAGCTAGGAAAACCTGGTATTTACCCTGAAGCAGAAGTTGGGGGTGAGGTGAAAGGGAGAGGTGAGCAAATAGCTGGAGATGGAGCCCACAGTGACAGCTATGAAAGGGCAAGGTCAACAAGGGGTTGATGGATAACAGGCCAGGACAGAAAAGTTAAATAAGTCATAATAAGAAATAAGAGTAGGAGAAAATGGGTGACCTGTACAGAATGCAACCCATATAATGTGAAAGTAGGTGAGAATGGGTGACAATGCTAAAAGCAACCTCTGTCACAACAGGTCTGGGTGTGAGGGTGAGTAAAAAACATTGAAACATTGAATTAGGCTCCAAAGTTATTCTGAGGAAAGGTCATCAGACCCAAAACATTAACTTTGATTTCTCTTCACAGATGCTGCCAGACTTGCTTAGCTTTTTCAATTAATTCTGTTTTAGTTTCTAAATTTATTGTACTCGATGTTGAATTCCAGGGGCTGCAGGGTCTCCAGGCGGAAAATGAGATGTTGCTCTTTGATCTTGGCTGGAACACTGTTGCAGGCCAGGTATGCGTGTTTTGCAAAGCAGTCACCAGACTATGTGACCAGTACAGAGGAGACCACACTGTGAACAGTGAATACAGTGGAATGAAGTGCAGAAGGTATATTTGGATCATTGGATGGTGAGGGAGGAGGTAAACAGTCAGGTTCAACAATTGCATGGGGAGGTGCTGTGGGAGGGTGTCGTGAATGGAGGAGGAGTGAACTAGAGTGTCCTAGAGGGAACAGTCCCTGCAGAATACATTCAAGGGAGGGGTGGGGAACATATGTCTGATGGTGGCATCATGGTGGAGGTGGTGGAAATGGTGACTTACAATCCTTTGGATGAGGAGGTTGCTGGGTGATAAGTGAGGACCATGGGGAGACAATTGTTGTTGTGGAAGGGAAGAGAAAGGACAAAGGCAGAAGTGCAGGAGATTAGTTGAACAGGCTGAAGAACCCTTGTCAGCCATGGTGGTGGGGAATCCTCATTTGAGAAAAAATGTGGATATGTCTGTGTCCCCTGCAGAAGGTGGAATCTTCAGAACAGATTCAATCGAGACGGGGAAACTGGGAGATGGGATGGAGCCTTTTCAGGAAGCTGGGTGTGAGAATGTACAGTCAAGCTAACTGTGGGAGTCAGTGGGTTCATTGTGAATATTGGTGGCCAGTCTAACCTCAGAAATGGAAACACAGATGATGTCGAGAAAAGGAAGGGAGGAGTCATAGATGGACCAGATGAAGGTGAAAGCAGAAAGAAATTGCTGGAAAAATGTCTTGTGGTATATATGGAAAGAAAGCAGGATTAACATTTCAGGTCCAGTGACTCTTCTTCAGAATACATTGGACCCGAAATATTAACTTTGCTTTCCCTCCACAGATGCTGCCAACCTCCTGAGTTTCTCCAGCAATTGCTGCTTTTCTTTCTGATTTCCAGTATCCACACTTCTTTGGGTCTTTTCTTTCAGAAAGATAAGGGCAGCGTGAAAATTGGAAGTGAAATTGATAAAATTTTCCAGTTTAGAAAGAGAGAGCGAGAGAGAGAGAAGCAGCTCTGATGATGTTATTGATGTACCAGAGAAAGAGAAAGGTATACCAGAGAAAGGTGGGGGCCTGAGTAGGACTGGAACAAGAAATGTCCCAAATATCTCACAAAGAGACAGGCAAAGCTGGGGTCCATGTGGTCAGCATAGACAAGTTGGACCATAGGCTCTGTTTCCTTGCTGTGCATCTCGATGACAATACGAGAACAGTATGCGTGATCATATTAATGGTTAAAAGTCACACAACACCACGTTATAGTCCAGCAGGTTTATTTGGAAGTACTGGCTTTCAGAGCGCTGCTCCTTCATCAGGACAACTACCTGAAAGCTAGTACTTCCAAATAAACCTATTGGACTATAACCTGGTGTTGTGTGATTTTTAACTTTGACCACACCAGTCCAGCACCGTAACCTCTACATCATATTAATGGTGTTACTCTAGTCTTAGTTCAATGAAAATTTGTGTTAATAAACTTATCTTGTTCTTTGTTTAACCAGAAGAAATCAATTCTGAGTACATTTTTCATAATATTAAAACATGAATAGTGGGACAGATAGAGTTAGAGATGTACAGCACGGAAACAGACCCTTCGGTCCAACTCATTCATGCCAACCAGATATACTAACGTAATCTAGTCCCATTTTCCAGCATTTGGCCCATATCCCTTGAAACCCCTCCTATTCATACACCCATCCAGTTGCCTTTTAAATGTTGCAATTGTACCAGCGTCCACCACCTCCTCTGGCAGCTCATTCTATACACGCACCACCCTCTGTGTAAAAAAAGTTACCTCTTATGTCCATTTTATATCTTTCCCCTCTCACCCTAAACCTATACCCTTTAGTTCTGGACTCCTCCATCCCAGGGAAAAGACCTTGTCTATTTATCCTATCCATGCCCCTCTATAAGGTCACCCCTCAACCCTCCAATGCTCCAGGGAAAACAGTCCCAACCTATTCAGCCTCTCCCTATAGCTCAAATTCTCCAATCCTGGCAACATGGTTGTAAATCTTTTCTGAACCCTTTCAAGTTTCACAACATCCTTCCGATAGGAAGGAGACTGGAATTGAATGTGATATTCCAAAAATGGCCTAACCAATGTCCTGTACAGCCGGAACATGACCTCCCAACTCCTGTACTCAATATTCTGACCAATAAAGGAAAACATACCAAATGCTTTCTTCACTATCCTATCTACCTACAACTCTACTTTCAAGGAACTATGAACCTGCACCGCATGGTCTCTTTGTTCAGCAACACCCTCCAGGACCTTACCATTAAGTGTATAAGTCTTGCTCAGATTTGCTTTTCCAAAATGCCGCACCTTATCTAAATTAAACTCCATCTGCCCGTCCTCAGCCCATTGGCTCATCTGATCAAGATCCTGTTGTACTCGGAGGTAACCTTCTTTGCTGTCCACTACACCTCAAATTTGGTGTCATCTGCAAACCTACTAACTATATTGCATGAGCACACATACACATGTATAGCTCATAGCCTAAGATGATATGCTCGCAAAAAAATTATTTTCAATCTATGGAAATTAAAATATGGATTCATATGGGCTCCTTGATGATCTTGATGCAATAAGTTCAACATTCTGGCTATTTAACTCAGTTATTGCCCTGAATGCAGTTGTAGGGAACAATTCCAATCTTTAAAAAAATGGTTTCACTCAGTGCTAATCACTTTTGCAACTGGGCCCATCATTCGAAAGTGAGTGGGAGAGATACCTTTACAGCCAGCCTTCAATACAACGATGTCCTGATCACGACTCCCAGTTTGGTAAGAAAATCTGCTACTCAGTGCTAATTGCTTTTGCAACTGGGCCCATCACTTCAAAAGTGAGTGAGAGAGAGAGATACCTTTTCAGTCAGCCTTCATCACAACGTTGTCCTGATCTCTAATCCCAGCTTGGTAAGAAAATCCACTACTCAATTGTATATTTCAGAGAATAGGAGCTAGTGAGGACCACAGATGCTGGAGAAATCAAAGCCGATAACAAGTGGCACTGATAAAAGCACAACAGGTCAGGCAGCATCTGAGGAGCAAGAGAGTCAACATTTCAGGCGTAATGAAGGGTTAGACCTGAAACGTTGATTGGCTGGCTTCTCAGATGCTGCCTGACCTGCTGTGCTTTTTTCAGTGCCACACTTTATCAACTCTATTTCAGAGAATAATTCTGTTAGTCCACAATTGTGGCAACTATTGATTTAAAACAAGTAATTGCAATTTGATATCTCATCTTAGAATCATTTGAAGTTTCAGAGTGGTGTGAATCATTTGGGCAATAACCTGCCTGTGATTTAAAAAAAAATGCATGTAAAGGTTCTCAATCTTTTTTTCCCAGTTGGGAAAAGTAAATATTAGACATTGTGTCTCCAGAGACTACAAAATATGCCTGTAAGAAATGAAAATAAATATTACTAGTCAACTCTAAATGCTGGCTCTTTCAGTGAGAACAATATTTTCAAACACTTACCTCAAATAAAAATCTTACATCCTTAATTTTCATTTACTGAGTCCATTAAATTGGATATAATCAGAGAAGTAAACTCTGAAATATATTTAATTAGACAATCTTTATTTTCCAAGCAATGTTTGTAAATAATAATAAGTATTTGAAATACATTATTATTCCTTATTATCTTGTGTACCCCCACACCTATAATTTTACTAACCTGGGCTCCCAACTCTTCCAGTTGGTATTCTTCAAGTGGCTGTGAGGAAGCTGAGAGGTTGCCAACTATGACTATTCTTTCAATTGACTATTTTCCCTCTCAGTAAAGCCTCAGTGTTTTTCTTCCTTTCTGGATGCTGAATCTCTGGTCAGGTACCCTTCAATGCTTTGGACAGGTCTTTAAACATGTTCACTTTTACCTTCACTAAAGCAGCAATATCTATTACCACTTCTTGTGAACTGTTAATATTTGTCATGGACGCAAAGGTATGAGAATAACCAAATATTCCTAATAAAGTCTTCAAGATTCTGTGAAAGATCAACTCTAACAACATTTCCATTGAAACTATGGTAGGTGGCACTCCAGACAATACAATTTCTTGGTACCTTCTCCACTTTACTTTCAAAGAAATGCCCAAAGAAATGCACGGTGTGACAAACATCTTGCAATGTATTTCAGGTCCATGTGGTGGTCTCTTCCCACTTTATCATTATGTTGACCAAATATTTTGGAATACCTCCTCTAGTCACTGATAAGATTGGTGCTCCGTAATTATTCCTGTTTTACAGTAGAGAGGTTGGGACAGATTTGTATATTCATAGAGACTCGGTGGACCTTTTAAAAATGACAGGCAGGGCCCAGATCTGGAAATCCTGTCTCTATTTCTGGCAGATCTCATTTTCATTAGTAGAGGAAAGGGAAGGGACATGAAACACATGGGTGTGAATTCTGAATTCGCAGGAAAAGCAAACCCGCTTTTAACTCTAGGAATGGCCTCTAACTGAGGTGTGTGTCACACATCTTCACATTGGAGAGGTAAGTGCCCCTGAAGGGTGGATAGCGTATGTAAAAGTTTCAAGCTGCCAAGGTATTAAAGTCACTGCCCTTTGAAATTTGGAGACAACTATCTACCTGTTTGTGTGCCGATGTCCCACTGCTTCAAGCTTCTGAAGAGAAAGAGCATGTGCCCGCAGCTGTGTGGAAGGTTCACAATTGGCTTGGTCCTCTCGACCTAATGCCTCCTGAGGATGCCCATCAATATTTCCAAAATTGCCTGGGCATACCAGTCAGGTGCCTCCCTCCATCCCAGCTATGGAAGTTGGGCTTGCACTGAGGTGTAGCAGGGAAGAGAGGAAATAACTTTCAAATGCATTGGTAGCATGGATATTCATACTGTATAAATCTACATCTTACTGTATGGAGCATCTTCAGCCAGCAAAAGGATGTGCTGCATATCAATTGTGCACCTTAGAGTGTCTCTCCTAATGACCAACGTGGGTGTCCCTCAATTGGCAGGGAATCACATACCAATAAGTTGGGAACTGCAATCAAAGGGTGTTAGATGAATCTGGGGTACATTAAGGGTAATGAAAGGGAGAAGGGAAGGAACCACAGAATCCAATTAACGGATTCTGCTCATGTACCTTAAGGAAGCAAACTTGGAATCATTCATGTTTCCAAGGCGGGTTCCAGGCGGGTAAGGTCCAAAATTCTCAAAACCTACAACACTGAAGTCTATGGAGGTGGACAATGGGCACATTTTATGTCAATTTACTGGAATTGTTAAGTCAGAATGAAAGGAACACACCCACACTTTGTACTCCATAGTAGTGGAAGCGTGGTCAATGAAGATGCTCTGGTATTGCAAGTGGGCATTGCATTTTGCAGGGATAGTGAGGGTGGAAGACATACAAGGAGCAGTCTCATGACGTGGGACACCTCTGTAGTGTTCACAAAGGAGTGGACTTATAGTCTTCAGCACAATGATCATTTAGCACCAACATCTGAGAACAGAAGTGCTCACTGTATTACAAATGCTTTCTTGCGAACATAGTCCAGGGCAAGGTTTGTACATGCACTTTAGCTTTTACAGAGGTGGGCACATCAGTCACATGTGAAAGGAAAAGTCAACATCTTATTGCAAACATAAATCAAAGAGAAAAAAAAAGAACTCAATCATTGAAAAATATGGCAAATAGCACGGATAGGGCTAAGCGGCAAGTACACAAATAAAAGGCTAACAAAAAACAAAAACATAAACATTTTGTACAGAGCTCCGACATCCTGGACATGAATGGTGAGAGGCTGTCTCTTTTTGCTTTCTAGCTCAGTACCTGTTTTCCAGTGATGGTCACCCTAGCCCCATCTCAGGATCCCTACTCTCAGCTTCCTCCTCAGAGGTGCAATTGAAATCAGCTACCCAGCTGATTGAAAGATCAGGACTAAGTTCTTGTTGGTTTCTGAGTTGATCTGGAGCATGTATATCCATCGCAATTCATGGGATTCTCTCAGTTAAGCGTAGCAGGTCAGGCAGCATCCAAGGAGCAGGAGAATCAACTTTTCGGGCATAAGCCCTTTTTCAGGAATGAGGAGGGTGTGCCAAGCAGGATAAGATAAAAGATAGGGAGGAGGAACTTGGGGGAGGGGTGTTGGGAATGCGATAGGTGGAAGGAGGTTAAGGTGAGGGTGATAGGCCGGAGAGGGGGTGGGGGCGGAGAGG
>NC_057722.1:28689617-28766566 GCF_004010195.1 Chiloscyllium plagiosum | reverse complement strand
TCGCCTTAACCTCCTTCCACCTATCGCATTCCCAACGCTCCTCCCCCAAGTCCCTCCTCCCTACCTTTTATCTCAGCCTGCTTGGCACACCTTCCTCATTCCTGAAGAAGGGCTTATGCCTGAAATGTCGATTCCCCTGCTCCTTGGATGCTGCTTGACCTGCTGCGCTTTTCCAGCAACATATTTTTCAGCTCAGTTTTCCTCTCTTACATTGCTCTTTTAATCTGCTTCTGGCTTTTTCTCATTCTCCCTCTTCTCTCTCCCAATCCTTCTTTTCTCTCAAGCTCCCTCTCACTACCTCACTTTTCTCTTATATTTCTTCATTTGCTCTCATACTAGAGTGAAACATTAGGCAAAAGGAATATATAGGTGTGTGGTTGAAATAAGTTTTCTCTTTACAAATGCAGGAAGTTTAAAGATCCAATTAAATGATTTTCAGATGCATATTCACCTTGACGGACAAGACGCAACATCCATCAGAGACATGGCTGCAAGATGTTTGGGAATGAAACACAATGGGGAAAATTGTAAAGGGGAGAAGCTTCAGTCATAAAGTACTTCAATGATGAGAGAATGTAATGAGGTGAGTAGGCAATGAAGACATTTTTGGTACAACAAATAAATAGAAATGGATTTAAGATTGTAGCTTGGCTTATGTATGGGACCCCCAGAAGCTGCAAATTTGTAAATGCTTAAATGTAATAAACCTATAAGAAAGTGGTGAAGTGGTTTATTGTGTGATATAAATTTCTAAATAGGTCAGGTAAACAGACAAGCACTTGTCAGAAAATTTGGAAATTTCTTGATGCATCCAGCCTTGACTACTGTGGCATTAGGTCCTGCATCCAATAAGAGGCAGGCCATGTTTGATTTAGTAATGAGCCATTAGGTCGATTTAGTTGATCCCCTAATATGTGAACACTTATCGAATGTCAATGCAATAAAAATTTGAAAGAGAGGAATGCAAGTCTACCACTAGGACTCTAGATTTAGGCAGGGTTGACTTCACTGTAATTACACAGAGACTGGCTACAGCAAGTGCAGAGATTCTGTTAATGTGAAATGCACTAGAAAATCGTTGGCAGGTGTTCAAAAATAATGTGGTACAGAACAAGTTTATACTTATAGCATTCCAAAAGTGCAGATCGAGGCCATATGCTCCATTGAGTCTGCTCAACCCTCTGAAGAGCATCCCATCCAGATCCACATCCCATACCCATAAGCCCACATTTACCATTGCTAATCCACATGGTCTGCACCTCCCTGAATACACTGGGCCAATTTAACCTGGCTAATTCATCTAACCTATAGATCTTCAGACTTAGAGGGGAAACCTGAGCACCCAGCAGAAACCTCACAGACATAGGGAGAAGGTGCAAATTCCATACAGATAATATTGAGGTTTATAAAATCTTGAGGGACATGGATAGGGTAAGTGGACAAGATATTTTCCCCCAGGGTGGGGGAGTCCAAAACCAGAGGGTATAGATTTACTGTGAGGGGGGAAGAATTTAAATACAACCTAAAGGGCAACCTTTCCACACATAGGGTGGTGCGTTGATGGAATGAGCTGCCAGAGGAAGTAGTGGAGGCTGGTACAATTACAACAGTTAAAAGGCATCTGGATGGGTGTATGAATAGGAAGGGTTTAGAGGGATATGGGCCAAGTACTTTGTCAAACCATACCATATTTAAGTTTTGAATTCAAGTGCTGATAAAGCCAGTTTGAATTTAGGATCTAAGAAGCTTAACCCTCCAACTAGTATCTTTAGTGAAAACGATTCAATCCAAATGTTGAATTTTGCTCTTGTTCACGGATGTTTGTTAAAACAGCAAAGTTACAATTTCAATGTAGAACACGTCGGCTTTATCAGGAATATGACAAGTGGATAATTTATGTAGGGAAGTACATTCATCTATATTGATGCTCAACTACCTATTAAAAGATAAATGCAGTGCTTCTCAAATCTCGAGCTTTTGCTCTAATGCCCTCTTAAATTCGAGTAGAGGCTCAATTTGATTGCAGTTTAAAATGCCAAAATACTAAAATCCCAAAGGATTCATTTAATGCAGGGCTTGTAAAATCCAGAAAAATGAAAGAAAAGAAAATGTAGTCAAGAGTTCTGCCTCTCACTTGTCCCTGTGCAATACAAGGAATATTGCCAAATGCATTAATGATCTCTGATGTATTAGGGTGTTTCTGGATGAGTTTAAGTCATCTTCTATGTATAAACTAATCTTGTGCTGCCTACCTCCCAGCTGTAAACCTTTGACTTATTTGAATAATTATTTCAGCTGATGGTGCAAAAGGGAGTGGAAGAAAGCAAGCCAGCTTGCCATGTGCATTGAGGGAGCTCCAAAACAGAGATTACACAAGTGATCAGGGAACCATCCTATCCATCTTCCAAATTGTGATTTCAAAGCCAACGGAGCTGGAGGGTATATAGATTTTTAAAAATGCACTGAATTCTGTCAAATGCCTCCTGTGCATGTAGTGAGACTGCCAATGTTTGAATATTCAAATTGGACACAGACTCAATCCACATGCACTGTCAGCAGACTATCCTGTTTTCAATAAAAAGAGAAGACAGGGACTGTGAAACCTAAATTTCAGGGAATAAAGATATGACCATGGGTAAGGAATTTCTATAATTTTTAAGTACACCTTAGCATTACGAAGATCCTTCTTCTTAATCCCTCAAGTGCAATTGTTAAGATTTTTTCTGCTTGTTTATTGAGTACATAGGCTAATCTCAAAATACAGAATGTTGAATAGTAGTGTACCTACAGTGTAACTAGAATTTGATCTCCTGACAGTTTAAAATTTATCTTTAAAGTTTTACATACCAATCAAGGATTCTATTAAAGCAAAGCGAAGCAGAGATTAATTCAAATAGCTAACAGATGTCCTTAGCTTTTAAAAATATGCAAAATGGAACAAAAATTGGAATAGAATCTTTAATTGAAAACAAATTAAAGATATACGACTCAAAAAAAGAAGATAATGGTTCTTTCTTAATTTGCTTTAAGGACATGATTAGAAAGATTGACATTCGGTGCCAATCCTTGAGGTGGCAGGGAGGGGGGAGGGCGGGGCAAGAGGTGGATGGGTCTTGTGCTTGAACTTCTGCTATCCCTGCCCTCTCCATGAGGTGTTGAGTAAGGAATTCAGATCTAGTAGTACCTCACTATGTGAGAATTCATGATAATTCTCAGATGGTTACTACTGTAACCAGCCTGTGACTGCCAATAATAATTTTTTTTTGTCATTCAGATAAAGCTTCCACTTCTTGGGTACTATGCACGGACTGCAAGAGAAGTTAAAAACAATGACTACAGATGCTGGAAACCAGATTCTGGATTAGTGGTGCTGGAAGAGTTGTCAATGCAAATCTTAGCAACATGATCTGTTAATTTTGCAAGGATTGAGACATGAGAGATGTTAGCGCCACAGAAGACTTCAGAGTGGTAAACACAAAGTCCTCACTTAAAGGTGTAGCTGCATTCCTGAAGTTTGTGACATTAAGTCTTAATTGACTTTCTTTAAATAATTTATGTTTTCCCATTGTGACCAATGTGGTTAAGCTCTGGAAGAACTTTCACATCAGGAAGGGAACATTAAAATACTATACCAGAAGTTGAAATAATTTACTTAACTAAGTTCTCCTTTGCCATAATGGTAAATGAAATAAACTGAAAATATCAAATTAGATGGTAAATCTTTCTACTTAACAGCCAATTATTGCCTTCCCCACAAGACAGGTCTCTTCCTCTTACCCATTAAATCTCACTGCTTCCCTGCTGAAACCTCCCACTTGCTGCTTTCTTTGCCAGGCTTAGAAAAAGGGCAGAGAGAGGGAGCAAATGAACAAGAAAAGAGAGGAACTGTGAGTGTGAAGTTTGGGGAGTGAAGCAATTCACGTAATGGCAGTCTGTCTGCTTAGACCTGATGAAATGTCTAAAACCTATGCTTGCTTATTGTGCAAAATGTTTAATTTGTTGGCATTGAGAGATTACCTATGGAATTCTGCTATTTTGCAATTTTGATGTGCTGTTTGGTGCCATATATAAAGCCAATTCTCTGCTCCATGGTTGGGTGCACGTTGAATTTTTCAGTTTTTGACTGTAGTGTTCAGACAAACAATATGTACAAAAGCATGAATACTAATAAAAATAAGCTCAAGAGAAAGTTACCATTGTACTAACAAAATAGGAATGACCCCAAAATACCAATTGTTTGTTTGGACAGAGATTTGGCCTATCAATCGGAGGGATGGAATCATAGAATCCCTACAGTGTGGAAGCAAGCCATTCAGCCCATCAAGTCTACACCAACCCTCAAATGAGCATTCTACCCAGACTTGCCCTCCTACTGTATCAACATAACCCTGCTTTTCCCATGGCTAATCCATCTAGTCTTTGCATCCCTGGACACTATGGGCAATTTAGCATGGCCAATGCACCTAACCTGCACATGCCTGAGAGGGGAACTGAGAGGGGAAACTGGAGCACCCAGAGAAAACCCATACAGACACGAGGAGAATGTACAAATTCCACACAAAGTCACCCGAGGGTTGAATTGAACCCAGATCTCTGTCACTGTGAGGCACCAGTGCTAACCACTGAGTTACCACCAGAGTTTGAAGAGGAGAGAGGAAATGTTGTTTCATACCATCTGATCCAAATTCCACTGTGGTTGGTTCTGATGGTGGCTTTGGCTGATAATGTAAGATGTGTCATAATAGGTACAGCCATGCAATAAATGAGTTCAGATTAGATTAGATTAGATTAGATTACTTACAGTGTGGAAACAGGCCCTTCGGCCCAACAAATTCCACTGTGGTTGGTTCTGATGGTGGCTTTGGCTGATAATGTAAGATGTGTCATAATAGGTACAGCCATGCAATAAATGAGTTCAGATCTGGTTGATATTGGCATTCCTAAGTCTATGATTTGTGCCAATGTAACCTCTGCCAGTTTTACCAAAGTATAATTAAGAAAAATATTAAGGAATCTTGAAGGTGAATTGTTGTGTTTTATTGTGCTGTTAGAGAAAGACTCATCACTTTGGGTTGTTTTTGGTAAGCTCTCTTCCTGCTCCTTTTTATCATGCCCAACTTTCAATTAACTGTTTCTCTTTAAACAATTGTTTGAGGTTTTCCCTACATCACAAGGTGTAAATGAAAACATATTCTTCCCCTAAGGGGAGGAGAACTAGTAGAAAACCTTGGAATCCTTGCTCAGAAGAAAGCATTGGAAAAGACCAAGAGCCTCACACAATCAACCAAGCATCGGGTTGTCCACCTCCAGATCATGTGTATTTTGTGGGATATATGCAGAAATTCCAATGTAGCCACTTGTTCCTGCAAGCTTTGCAATGTAGGCTTTCCTGCAGGCTTTGCAACCCTCCTTGATAGTTCCACAAAGGATGGCACTGGTTCTATCCACAATCCTGCTATCTGTTGTACAGCTTCTGACTGCCTTTATGTTGAACTTTTATGTTTGTATATTCAATAACTTTCACTCATTCATGGCACAATTCCCAATATTATCATTAAAAAAATTTATAAAGCACTACAATCTACTCCCTCCTCAGCTCCTGTTCAAATACCACGCTGTACCTTCATACCACATCTTCAGGAGAAAGTGAGGACTGCAGATGCTGTAGATCAGAGCCGATAATGTGTTGCTGGAAAAGCACTGCAGGTCAGGCAGCATCCAAGGAGCAGGAGAATCGACGTTTCGGGCATGAGCCCTTCTTCAGGATTATAAGGAAACTACCACATCTTCAGGGTTATAAGGAAACTAAAGCTAACTGTTCATTTAGAATACTTGTACTTTCAGATAAGTATATAAATATAAGTAATTGAGTATTGCTGAAAAAGATTTATTTGGTTGAAACATTTCATCTTGGTCTCATCAGGATAATTTGCAAGAATTACCAAAGTAAAGGGAAACAACATTTATATTATAAGAGGTTAGTCTATTGAGAAAACAGATAAATCAAGTTAAGATTCACAAGAATACTAAATAAATGAAATTCTGAGGTTGGGATTACCAATTTTGGTTGTATCTTGAATCTGGTTATCATTATCTACAGCTGCACTTGGATATCATGCCTGGATCTTTTGTCAAATAATATTATGAGCAAAGAAAGTTACACCCAGCTACTCTGGGACAAAGGTATTTTAGTACAGTGGGTAGAGTCTCTGTCTCTGATGCAGAAGCTTTGGATTTGACTCTCACCCTAAGACTCGATGAAAATGGAAGATGTTCATCATGTGGCCAATCCATAAGGCTTTCCAATGTGTCTGTGGTGGTGAGAAGAATGCAAGAGTTTCCTGTCTCAGCCAGAGATGGATCTTCAACCTACAGCCCCTGACAGCAAGTTGGCAACCTTTTCCAGCAAAACAAATTATGGATACAAACCCAAGTGTATACATTATCTGCCTTGTCTATCAAAAAGTGCAGGAAGATTCTAAATGAACTTTGAGATTCTCAATTTTCTGCTTGGCATGTGGTTGTTTGACTAGGTTCTACATTTTTGGTTTCTATGTGTTTTTCTCTTTTCTCCTTTAGCAGCATTTCTCCTTAGCGTGCTGTTTTTGTTTCTACCATGAATGTTGAGCTGACTGGTTTACGGTTTCCTGGACATGTTCCTTTTCCCTTGTTCAGTGTAGGTATATAGTATTACCCACACAGCAGTTCTCTGTTATGGAATTAGAGTCGAGTGTTTTGTGCTGGAAAAGCACAGCAGGTCAGGCACCATCCAAGGAGCAGAAGAATCGACATTTCAGCTTTTGCCTGAAATGTCGATTCTTCTTAACTTTCCCTCAAATTACCCTCATGTCTTTATTCATCATGGCGTTTCAGAAGTGTTTGGCTTATTCCTATTTTTAACGGAAAATATTTTGCTTGAACTCTCGGGATTGAACATTGATTTTAATGTTCTCCTATGCTCTCGTTAAACACTTTTTGTCCATTACATATTTTTTCCCAAATTCTATGTATAATCCCTCAGAATCATCTCAGTTTTCTAATCTTTAATCCTGTATCTCATATTATCTTAACACTACTCAGATAACTCTTCATCACTAAACTTCTTACATTTTTAATAGTTGCACATTTTATGAGATTCACTGGCATTTGTTTGTCAGTACAAGTGACTTACATTTCTGTTGATGTTAAGATATTCACGTGCATTGCCAATGCCTTCAGGGCTGCTGGTCAAGAGCTGGAAAATATATAGTTAGATCTGTATTGACTGCTTGAAACCGATGGGCCAAATGGTCTCTGAGTTCTATGATTTCGCTGTGTAAGACATGGAAGAGTTATTGAGGGAGAAAGTTACAAGCTTGAACTGGTGTCCATATATGCTTGTTTCCTTAGGAAGAATTTACTCAGTAAAGAAAAATTAATACCATGGGATATGTTAGCTTTACAAAGACCACATTCAGTTATTGTGGACTGTCAGCGTTTGTTTACACCTTGGTGGTAAAATGATGATTTAGAAAAATGGGTCTAAGGATCACAAGTTCTGTAACATTGCCAAATTACTCTTGTCATTACACTAAAGGTAATTAAGATACTTGATTGAGTTGTAAAATGGCATAATGAGAAGCGTTAAATTTAGCCATATGTTCAATCAGCTGACATTCTACTTAGTACAATAATTTGAATCAAAGTTCAATATGTAAGAAAAAATACATGTTGCAATCATTCTTCTGATCCACTTCTAAATGCCAGCAGTGAACACAGAAAATATTCTCAATTGCATCAAATGATGATTCAAATCAATATTTCTTCAAATCTCAGGGTTTGAACTCCAGCCAGTCAAACCAGTCACTTCTTTTTATTTTTGATTTCAAAAATATACTTTATTCATAAAATACGTCTTTATATATACACAGTCACAAATGGACTTCATTTCCTTACAGCAGCACAGCAAGGGAAGAAACAAACAAACATTGGAGTTTGACTCTATCCAAACAACAAACCAAAACCATCCCTTACTTGTGCAAGATTATGTTTACATACAATTGATGCACTGGGAGGGTCCAATAACTGAACATACCCCCAATCGGCAGAAAGACCTCAGGCAGTGGAAGTTTCTCACTGCACCACTAACTGTTATTTCTTAATTTGCAGTACTGGGGTTGTACAATTGTTAGGAAAAGGAAAGCAATGGGATTTGATCCCCCTTCCAGTTGGGGTGGATTTAGGGTATGCCATTGCTTTTCATATCTATGCCATAGTTTGGTATCTGTCTTTGGCCAGATATCTGAAGATGACTGGTAGGTGAGGAATAGCCTGAGATATTACCAATCCCTCTGGAGAAATTTGTGTAAGGAAGAGAAATTCAGACTAAACATCACTAATTTAAGTGACACAAGTGACACAGGTTCACTTTCCAAGAGAAGTTTGGCCTGATTGTTAAACATTTATTTATTGAAGATTTATGATTAATAGACTTTTCAATGAAGTATTTTTGAGATATATTTAACTTGCAAATACAGTAAAGAAGGTAACCATGTGCATATTTTGACTCAATTATTGGCAACTGAGCTTTCCCCTTACAATGTTTAAGAACCCAAACTGACAATGTCAACATCTTAATTTATTTTGGTTTTTTTCATCTTTTAATTTAAAATTTTGGTGATTTCCTTCATTATAGGTAATTGATCATCCCCCAAATTTCCCCATTATTGTTTTTTGAAAGAGAAAAAACTGCATTCAAACTGATATGAACTATGGTTTTGAACAACTGAGTGAATCGATATGTGATTCAACCTAATAAAAATCTAATTTCTCAAGGTTCCCACCCTGCAAACACTCTCACCATCCCTCACACAAGAGGTGTAATTTCCTTCTGACAATGTAATCATATTTTCTGATGAACAGGTTTTACTGGAGAAGCACAATCTAATAAAATTTCAAGCAGGTACAGCATGTGTAGAATTTGTAATTAAGAAAAAAATGAGAATTAATTCCCTTGAGTATTAACAATCCTGGAAAACTTTTAAAATGTGAAAATATGTTATCACGTATGAAATGTGCACAAAGAAACAATGAAGTCAGCCAGTTCATACTTATGATCCATATTCTGAGGAACCTCAATCATTTTGCAATCTCGTCAATATGGTTAGTTAGGGGCTGTCAGAAATGATTATATTTTTGATATGTTAAATTGCCTATGAGCCATTGCTCTATAATAATGCTGAATTCTGACACTAGTCTAACTGAGCTGAATACTAGTAACAGCAGAGTAAAAATGTTTCTAGATTTACTCAGTGGCAAAAACAGCGTTACGCCTTTTAAAGAAAAGCATGAATAGATAAAATGTCTTTAATTACCAAAGCTTCAGTTGCATATGACTCTGTTACACATTTTGGAAATAAAGTTTGATCTGTCTCACAAATAAGCACTTGCAGAATTTTTGAACTTCTGAGGGCTATTTCCAGATTAATAGGTGCTAGACCCCTCTGCCTGCATGTGAATGATAAGCAAACTGTGGTGAAAAGGAAAACTTTGAATTGTTAACTTACCGATAAAATTAATTTTCAATCCATACTTAATTACTGGGATTAATTTGACAAGACTGAAATAAGTCCTCGGTCTCCTCTCGGTTACTGGAAGTATTATGGACCTGAAAGTGGTTCCTACATCAGAAAGGACTTGCAAAACAAGGTTTATGGAAGTACATCTGGAATTTGTAGTGGAGGTAATTGGGGCCACAACAACCCCAATTCCACAGTTCCACTGTCTCTCAGAACAAAATAATATAGGGCAGAATATCCCCCTCCCTGGTTAATAAGATTAATGGTGAGGGAAATTACTTAATCAGGTATGAGTGAAGAAAATCAGATTCTCAACATCGAGGAAAAACCTGCTTGATTTAGTCCTCAAGCCTCAAATGCTACATTCATAACCCTGACCTTGAGTGGTGGCTAACTCATTCCATCCAATTGAAATCATTGCACTTAAACAGGCATGTGTGAAAGTCAAAGGAGATGAGAATTTAGTGGGGTGAAGGTGGACTACAATCAGTAAGGGGATTGGTCACAGTCTAGTGCTTGGTCCTACCCAAGTCCTGGGATTGGGCCATGATCTGTCCTCAAGGTCAAGAGCAAGTAGTTCAGGGATTGCATGTCAGTTAGGATGCTGTTGACAAATCAGTCCATACAATCTTACAATCCCAACAGTGTGGAATCGGGCCCTTCAGTCCAACAAGTCCTCGCCGACCCTCTGAAGAATAACACACCCAGACTATTCCCCTACATTTAACCCCTGATAAAGCACCCAGCCTACACATCCCTAAACACTGTGGACAATTTAGCATGGCCAATCCACCCAACCAGCTCATCTTTAGAATGTGGGAGGAAACCAGATCACCTGGAGGAAACCCATGCAGCCACGGGGAGAATGTGCAAACTCCACACAGACAGCCGCCCAAGGCTGGAATCTAACCTGGGTCCCTGGCATTGTGAGGCAGCAGTGCTAACCACTGAGCCACCATGCCACCCCATGCAGTCCAGGGAGTGGACCACAGTCAATTGGGCCATCCTCAGCATTTTTGCTACTTTTTTTCACTTCTTTGCAGACCTCTGAGGTCCGTATGTGGCAGCAATGTCTGCAACCAGAAGCCAATGCTGCAAATGGTGTCATCACACTGATCACTGTGCGTGGGTCCTGCCAGGGCAGCTGAACATGCACTACTACATGTTTTAGAGGGAATGTTGACTGTCCCCTGCCAAGTCAGTGCTGGGGGTAGAATGTGATCAGTCAAAGCATTCTTGGAAAAGCAGACACAATTCTGGACATGGACCTCAATGTATTAGTTCAGTTAGGGAATGGCAACAATGGCAGGGGACAATTAAAGGTTTAGAAGGTGGGACCTAGCAGTGTGCAAAGATACTGAGAACTCTGAAGTGATGGTGAGGGATAGTGCAGATGACAGTTAGTCTGGCCTCTACATGGAACAGCTTTAGAGCCAGCAAGGGCATAGGAACCTTCAGAGTCATGTGCTTTGAGGTAATGGTGGAAATTGGAAATGGCTCACTGGAAATTGAGAGGGGAGAGACTGAAGAGTCATCAGGTTCACAGGGATAACTACAGAAAATGGAACATGAAGAATGTGGGGAATGGCTGCATCACAAGTCACACATCTCACAAACCTCATCAAATTGGATCAAAAGTCAACTACGCAGTGTCTCTACAAAATGGCCACATACAAAGTGGGAAATGTACTTTACTATTCCTCTTTGGAGGCACAGTTACAAAATTTGACTTTGAGGCCTTGCTAGGGGCAATTGCTGTAATCCTGCATTCACTTCATTGGAGGTGTACTTCATCATGGCTTGCTGTCAGAGGTCTAGTCCTACTAGACCACATATACTTTAGTTGTCCACTGTGTGGATAAGGTCATAAACCTCAGAGTTCCTTAGTGAGGCATATTAATGACCTCCTTGGGAAGCCTCCATGCCACATTTGGCGAGGGCAGAACAGTTAACTTGATTGTTAAGGATGTAATCCTTCAAAAAAAGGGTTTAAATTGATGTTTAAAAAATTGCAGAGAATTAGATTCAACTATCAAGGAGGATGAGCAACAATGAATGAGATGATCTCAATTGCAATAAATGTTTTTTTCAACCTTTGTGTAGAAATCTTGGAGTAGGTTTCAAGATTTACACTTGCAATGGAGACAAACCCGGCTCTCTATTTGCATACAATAGGATCCCAAAAAACAAAACAGAATTAATAACCAGAAAAATAGTTTTTTGGTAGTTTTTGGTTGAAAGAGGAATGTTAGCCAGGGAATATGGGAATCAGATTTGACATCCCATGTCTGATCTAGGATTATGATGAGGTTTGGATCCAATTGATTCTGCTAGACACTGAATTGAGCAGTGAAAAGGCTACTAGTAAAAATATATTATTTTGCGCTTTTATTTTTACATCACTGTGAATTAGAAGGTCTTGTGTGCCTCTGGACTAGAATCTCTGGGTTTGGGTCCCACAGCTGGAAATGACTGACCACTGAAGGTGCATCTCCAACATGGTTAAACAGGTAGATTTTTAGCCTGTACATTTTTCCAATTAAAGAAGTGGTAGGAGTGGGGGAGGCTCTTGGTCAGCTATCCAGCAGAAGGCAAAAGCAAGCGACTGCAATGCATGACCTAGAGAATGGACCAATCCATTGAAAGTCCATGACCCAATTCTCAAAAATGAGGGCAGGAGGAAAGACATAGACTGCTGGACAGTCTGCTGGGACAGTAATTGACCAGGTTGCATTTGCCCTGTTTCATGGAAAGTCCCCTGGACAATGTCCTTCATTCCTGGAATGAACCCAGTCTCATAATTGTTAGTGAACCTGAATTCTGTCACTCAGATTATCAGCACTAAAATTAAGATGTTATTGAAATGCATACCTTCTGCTACATCAAATGTCTTAACATCAGATGAAGGGAAATAAATGGTTCATTGTTAGGGAATTGATGGTAATATTGATGCAAAGCAATTTTATGTTGTATTAGTACCTTCCCTGGCAACCAATTTCCAAATGTCTTACTCGGATATGGATGTTAGGGCAGTTGCATGTTCCTCCTGCAGAATGTGGCAGGTGAGAGACACTTCATATGTCTCTGCCGACTACATCCACGGGAAGTGCACTCAACTCCAGCTCCTTGAAAACCAAGTTATGGACCTGGAGCTGGATGAACTATGGATCATCTGAGAGGCTGAGGAAGAAATTGAGAGGATGTACAGGAAGATAGTCACTCCCCAGACACGGGATAATGACAGCTGGGTTACTGTCAGGGGGAGGAAAGGGAACCGACAGTCAGAGCAGGGATCCCCTGTGGCCGTTCCCCTCAGCAATAAGTATACCGTTTTGGATACTGCTGGTGGGGACAGCCTACCAGGGGCAAGCCATAGTTGTCAGGTCTCTGGCACTGAGCCTGGCACTGTGGTTCAGAAGGGAAGTGGGGGAAATAGAAAAGCGCTAGTGGTAGGGGGCTCAATAGTTAGACAGATTGACAGGAGATTTTGTGGTCAGGAACGGGACTCTCGGAAGGTACATTGCTTCCCCAGTGCCAGGATCCGGGATGTCGCCAATTGGGTTTACAAGATTCTGAAGGGGGAGGGGGAGCAGCCAGAAATCGTGGTACATATTGGCACCAATGATATATCCAGGAAAGTGAGTGAGGATCTGAAAAGTGACTACAGAGAGTTAGGTTGGAAGCTGAAGAGCAGGACGAGTAGAGTAGTGATCTCAGGTTTGCTACCGGTGCCACGAGATAGTGAGATGAGGAACAGTCAGCGAATGCAGCTTAACACGTGGCTGCGAGGCTGGTGCAGGAGGGAGGGCTTCAGATACCTTGACCATTGGGATACCTTCTGGGGAAGGTGGGACCTGTACATGAATGACGGGTTGCACCTGAACTGGAGGGGCACAAATGTCCTGGGTGGGAGATTTGCTCGTGTGATTTAGGAGAGTTTAAACTAGTTTGGCAGGGGGATAGGAATCAGAGCCACATGTCTGAGAGGGGGTCAGTTGCAGACGGGGCAGTGACAGGATATATTGAATCTTTCAGGAAGGTTTCTCATGTGATGAAACAAAGGGATTGGTTAAAGTGTGTCTGCTTTAATGCAAAGAGTGTCCGAAATAAGAATGACAAATTTAGAGTAACTACATTATGAAGCATTACCCAGTGTCCACACACACTAGGAGGATTTCATGATCAGTGTCAGTTTCTCCAAACTGGGAGCTAAGAATTGTATACTGGGCTGCTGACTTTCATAGGAACTGCTGGACTGTATTTGTGAACTCAGGATTGGGCTCAGTAATGATGTTTCCATCACCAATCTCAAGACCAATGTGAAGAATGAAGAGGGTCAAGAACAATCATGCAAATTTATAACCCTCAAGAATCCTTACCTTCCATGGAGGGCTGGTAAATAGAGAAAGTAGTCAGTGGTTTGAAAACAAGTCTGAAAACTGACTGCAAGATGAACAATAAGTATCAACAGTACAGCAGCTGTAATGAAAAATAACACACTCCCACAAGGTTCCAGTGAAAATGATTAACTAAAGAGTTTATGTGACACAAAATACATTTGAAATATTTGTCACAAAGCTCATTGAAATGTCATTCCAAGATGCTAAATTAAAGAGAATTTATGCCAAATGCATTTTCTTCTGAAATAGTAATAATATTTAGATAGGTTGTCACACGTTTAGTTTAAATGTGTTTCACTTTTTCAGCAGCACAGTAGTATTGTGTCCTAATGGATAACACTCTGCACCTAAAGGTAACTCCATTTTCTTATAAGGCTTACCAATCTTAACCTTCAAATCACTTGTTAAATTATAAAGTTGATATGTTTAGTTATAATCCATGGTTTAATTTCCTTGTTGAAAAAAGCTTTTAATTGAGTGACTTAATTTTTTATACAGCTGCATAACAAAATTCTTGTTCAAGTGAAACTCTTAAAAAATACCAACAAAAAGCTTTCTTTTGGTGGGAGAGGAATAATAACAATTTTTTTTATATGTAAGATAAATATTCACATTGCTCCCTTTATGAGCAGTATAATTCCTTGAAAGTGGAGTCACAGGTAGACAGGGTGGTGAAGAAGGCATTTAACATGCATACCTTTATTGGTCATTGATCAGTGCATTGAGTATAGGAGTTAGGATGTCATGTTGTGGCTATACAGGACATTGGTTAGGCCACTTTTAGAACACTGCATTCAATTCTGTTCTCTGCTACAGTAAAGATTTTGCTAAACTTGAAGGAATTCAGAAAAGATTTACAAAGTTGTTGCCAGGATTGGAGGGTTTGAGTTATAGGGAGAGATTGAATAGGCTGTTTTTTTTTCCTTCAAGTATCAGAGACTGAGAGATGACCTTATAGAGGTTTTTAAAATCATAGGGGCCATGGATAGGGTAAATAGCCAAGGTTCTTTTCCCAGGGTAGGGAAGTTCAAACCTAAGGATATAGGTTTAAGGAGAGAGGGCAAAGATTTAAAAGGAACCTGAGGGGTACCTTTTTCATGCAGATGGTGGTGTTTGCATGCAAAAATTTGCCAGAGGTGGTGGAGATGGGTATATTTACCACATTAAAAGGAACTTAGAAAGGTACATGAATAGGAAGGTTTTCAAGGGATTTGGACCAAATGATGGAAAATGGGACTAGATCCTTTTAGGATATCTGATTGGCATGGACAAGTTGGACCAAAGGATATGTTTCCGAGTTGTATAACTCCATCACTCTGTTTGGGAGGTTTAAAGTCATAAAGGAGTTGTTATAGCAATAAAACAGCATTGGATAGCAGTATATATTGCCCATCTAAATTAAGTAAGTACCATAAATAGAAAAAAAAGTAACAATTAAAAATTAAGTCTATTGGAAAATATATGCAATAGGTACACAAACAGGATCAGAGACTAAAGCAACGTGTGCAACATGTAAACTATGAACCTTTCTAGTTATGTGTGCCATGTAGAATGCTTACAAATGAATGACTCAAAGTACAGCTTTACAGATGGAATTATAAGTGGCTCTCATTCCCTCTGACAATGATTTTTGTATTTTAGGATTTTATAAAGAACAAAAATAACCACAAACTTGTTTATTAAAATTAACCTTCTAATGCCCTGATACAAAACTTCTAGACTAAGTGATGCAACACCTTGATTGATTTGTCAAATTTACATCCCTTCATGATTTAACCTAAATCACTATGAATTTATTAGGGAAAACCCTCTCTCAAAAACCAAAGGCAAAAGTTCACATTTCTGCCCAATCCTTTGTTAATCAGAACCAAACCTCCTGGATTTTGCTGTTACCTTTAGATTACCGCAACCTCTCAGCCCAGTATCTCAGATTTGACCAGCAGTTTATAATCTTCTACACAGTTGGTCATTGGTGAAAACAATAGGTCCATGAGCCAGGTTGACCATTCATGATCCTCCACAAGGTCACCACAATTTGGCTGAATACTTGAATCCCCAACACAGTTGGTCTGACCAGTATTGATTGTAGGTCTGAGTCATGCAGTAAAGTTGCCTCAATTTCATTCCCTTTTATAGTGATTCACGTCAAACATAACACAAACACATCAAATATATTCCTGTTATTCAGGATGTCTGAGGGCTAATCCTCCTTCATGTATTTAATGCAAAGTCCAAACAAGTGTGATCAGAGCAACAATGCAGTCTTTATCCGTGAAAAAAAAAACAGTCCAGTCAATGTGATTGGCTCACTATGGTTCTAAACATCTCTGTTTGGAGATGACATGGCAACAGTATCTGGCCTGCAGAGATTTCCATTCCCGTTCTCAATGGGAATTTATCAGACTATTCATCCAATTATATGGTTAACAGCTGGTCAACTCATTCAAAGCTGAAACTGAACTCAACAATGGGATGTCTCCATACTTTTGCACTCAAAGATTTACTTTGAAGACTACATTGAACATAGAACATAACATAAGAAGCAGAAGTAAACCATTCAGCCACAAAAACCTGCTGCATTAATCAGATCATGCCTGACCTTCTGCCTCTTCTAACAAGATCATATCACATTCTTCAACTCCATAACAATAATTTACTCAATCTACTCAATGACAAAGCACTGAGACTAGCTGAGATGCATCCAAGGATATTGAGAGAAGTCAGAGCAGAAACTACAGGAGGACTCGCCATAATCTTTCAATCTTCCCGAGACTCAAGTGAGGTATCAGAAAACTGGAGAATTGCAACATTATGCTCTTCTCCAAAGTAGTTTCTAAGAATATGCCCAGCAATTATAGACCAGTCAGTTTAATTTCAATGTGGGGAAGCTTCGAGATACAATTATATGGGATGGTATTCATAGTCATAAGGAAAAATATGGATTGATTGGGAACAACCACTATTTCTAATGGAGAAACATTGCTTAATTAACTTGCTGAAGTTTTTTGAAGAGGTTACAGAAAGGCTTGATGAGGATAATGCTGTTGATGTGATATAAATGGACTTCCAGAAAGCATTTAATGCAGTACCACATAGCAGACTTGTGTGAAATGTAGTAGCCTGTGAAATAAAAGGGATAATGACAATGTGAATATAAAATTGGCTGAGTGATAGGAAACAGAAAGTAATGGTCGATGGATATTTTTCAGGCTGGAGGAAAGATTGTAATGGAGTTCCCCAGGGGGCATGATTGCCACCAAGTTAAAACATGCAGGGAGACAATGGAGGGCGACAGGTTAAATGGGTTCCTTCTGCACTGTAACACTTGTTTGATACTGAGAGTCTCTGGCTGTGGGAAAAGTACACTCAACTAAGGCCCATTGAATCATGATAGCACTTCCTCCAAGACAAATGTATCCATCCTTAGGTAAGGACACCAAAACATTGCTCAGTGTTCCACCTGTGGTTTCACAAAGACACTGTACAATTTTAGAAAGCTTTCTTCACTCTTATACTCCAAATCTTTTTATAACAAAAGCTAATGTATCACACACTTTCCTCATTGTTTATTTTACTTGCATCTTAAATTTCTAAGATTCATGCACAAGATCACAGAGATATCTCTTAACATTAACATTTTCCATAGTCACTCAGCCATTAGAAAAATATAATGCTTTTTCTCAGTGACTAGCATAATTCTTTTTCACATTGCCATAACAAATAAATCAATCTGACATAGAATGGGTGGCACAGTGGCTAGTACTGTTGCCTCACATCGCCAGAGACCCGTCTCAGGCAACTGACTGTGTGGAGTTTGCACATTCTCCGGGTGCTCTGGTTTCCTCTCACAGTTCAAAAAATGTGCAGGTTAGGTGAATTGGCCATGCTAAATTGCCCGTAGTGTTAGGTGAAGGGGTAAATGTAGGGGAACGGGTCTGGGTGGGTTGCGCTTCGGCAAGTCAGTGTGGACTTGTTGGACCAAAGGGCCTGTTTCCACACTGTAAGTAATCTAATCATATAAGCGATCCTATTTGATTGACACCAAAATGCATGTTTAAGTTTATACTCATTATATAACTTGACTGTCCATTTCTCAGCTAATATTTACATATTGAGTTGTACTTGCCATATGTAGACTCTGCTGGCAAGAAGATGCAAGGGAATTTAACTCTCACTCACAGAGGAGACTGTGCATATGGATAGATGAACAAAATTGTGTCTTCCTGCAAAAAAATGAAGTCCAAAGCTGTTGACAAGCTAACAGCTCATGACATTTATTAACTTGTCAGATAACTGTGCTGCAATGGGGACATTTGGTGTTAGTGAGAAACTGGCACAAGAATATGATGTGATGCACTGGGGTAATGTGCCATAAATTGGGCCTTGTTATTCAATAGGTGCAGGAGTAGGCCATTCGGCCCTTCGAGCCAGCACCACCATTCATAATGATCATGGCTGATAATCCACAATCAGTATCCTATTCTTGCCTTATCCACATAACCCTTGATTCTGCTATCTTTAAGTGCTCTATCTATCTCTTTCTTGAAAATATCCAGAGACTTGGCCTCCACTGCCTTCGGGGGCAGAGCATTCCATATATCCACTACTCTCTGGGTGAAGAAGTTTCTCCTCAACTCTGTTCTATTCCCAGAATTGTAGCAAACCCCAATTTATCTGACATTCAGACTAGGATGGACCAGGTTTCTGTGCTAAATCATAATATTATTTATCACAAGTAAATAAATATAGCTTTAGTTAAGCCGATATAAACCATTGGCATATAATACAACTAACTGAAACTCTAATCCCCCAATAAACACATACACACACACACAGTCAAATAGGGACAATAGATTATTGGTGGGGGCACAACAATTGGAAAGTCTGGAATGGGTACATTCAAAATCAGTTCCGGTGAAAATCACAGGAGAGGATTCATAGAATCCCTAAAGTGTGGAAGCAGGCCATTCAGCCCATTATGTCCACACCAACCTTCCGAAGAGCATCTCACTCAGACCCATCCCATCCCTGTACCCCTGCATTACCCTTGTCTGCACACCCCTGGATACTTTGGGCAGTTTAGCATGGCCAATCCACCTAACGTGGACACCTTTGGGTGCTCCAGTTTCCTCCCACAGTCTAAAGGAAACTCATGCAGACAAGGAGAATGTGCAACTCCACACAGCCAGTCACCTGAGGGTGGAATCAAACCTGGGTCTTTGGTGCTGTGAGGCTGCAGTGCTAACTACTGAGCCACCATGCTGCCCATGGTGATATAAGCCCACATGGCTGATAGACTTGAACTTCATACTGTTGTCATTCTAAGATAACATTTGCAAATGCTGAAAATCACATTTCATGTTGGTGATTTTGTGCAAGTCCACACAACCATTGGATGGATGAAAAAGGAGTGAAGTTGCATCCTGGTGGCCAATGCAATTATTAAGGTGGGATATGTTCAGATCCCATATAACTTGAGATCAAGAGGCACTGTGTGTCACCAGCAACAGGGGAATTATATTGAACGATAATCTGTAACCTAATCACCCAGCATATCCTTACTCTAATGGTACTATCAAACTAAGGCCCAGCACCAGTCACTGAAATTAATTGTTCAGGTACAGCTGACAGTAAAGAAGGCAAACTGTATGTTGGTCTTCATAGTGAGTACAGGAACAAGGATGTCTTGCTGCAAATTTACAGGACATTGGCAAGGCCATGCCTGGAATGTTGTGAACAGGTTTGTTCTCCTTATCTGAGGAAAGGTGTTCTTGCTGTAGAGGGAGTGCAGTGAATGTGTACCATGTTAATTCTTGGGGTGGCAGGACTGATGTATTTGAAGGGATTGAATCAGTTAAGGTTGTTTTCACTGGAGTTTAGAAGAATGAGGGGGGATCTCACAGAAAACTATGAAATTCCAACTGGACGAGACAGGGCAGGTCCAGGAAGGATGTTCTTGATGGTGGGGAAAGTCCAGAACCAGGAGTCATTGTTTAAGGATAAGAAGTAAATATTTTAGGACACAGATAAGGAGAAATTTCTTCAGCCAGAAAATGGTGAGCCTGAGGTCAAAACATTATACATTTTCATGAAGGAGCTCTTGTTGCTAAAGGGAACAAGGATGGGATTTGGGGATTGAAGTCAGTGATCAGCCAGGATCATTATGAATGGTGGGACAGATTCAAGGAATTGAATGGTCTGCTTATGCTCCTACTTTCTATGTTCCTCTGTAAACTTTGATTTGATGAGCAGTGAAGGGGAACATGCCAGGAACTGCACCAGACATACCTTAAATTGAGGTACCAATCTGATGAAGCCACAACTTACACACTAGACATACTAAACAGTGTTATCTCACAATTAATAAATTAGTCCTACTATTCCAGTCATAGATTGTGGGAGACAATTAAACAGAGCACATGACTAATTCCATCCTCAATGATGATGGACACCAGCACAAGAGCAAAAGGCAAGACTGAAGTCTTTGCAACTATCTTCAGTGAAACAAATGGATCCATTTTGGCTTTTGCATGAGGTTTTCAGCATCACAGAAGCCAGCCTTTAGCCAATTTAATTCACTTCACATGATATAAAGGAACAGCTCAACACCGACATCTAAACTGTAAGGTTAAAACTTGTTCTCAGTAACTAGTTGCCACAAGCTATTCCAGTACAGCTACAATTCTGGTATCTGCTTGAAGTCATGGAAAATTGCCTATCTATAAAAATCACAATCCAGACAATTACTGCAGCAGCATCTACTCTTAGCAAAATGGTGGAGGATGTCATTGACAGCGCTACAATGTAGAATTTACTCACCAATAACCTGACAACTAATGGTCAGTTAGGGCTCTGCAAGGCCATTAGCATCTAAAGCTAATTACAACCTTTGCCCAAATATGTCCAAATTCCAGATATAAAGGTCCAGAGGTCAAGTGAACCTTTGGAAGTGAAACAGCATCTGTTGTTTCAATGTAGCATCAAAGTGATTAATAAAATTAAAATAATTAGGAATCTAGGGGAAATCTCTCCACTGACTGGAATTTTACCTAACACACAGGAAGATAGTTTTGACTGTTTGATTTTCTCACTCTGAGGTGAAAAGCCTGAGTTCTTCAGAACAATGTCCTAGCCTGACCATCTTCAACTGCTTTGCCATTCACATTTTGTCCATCGTAAGGTCAGTACTGGAGATGCTTGCTGATTATTGTAATGTTTAGAATATTGTATAAATAGAGTACTGAAACAATCCATGCTCACATGCAGCAAAGCTTGGACAATATTCAGTCTTGTGTTGATGAGTGGAGAGCAACATTCATGTCATGCTCAAGCTCAGCAACAACCATCACCGACAAGACAGAATCTGACTATTTCATCGCATGGCATTACTACGTGGAATACACCACTATCAACATTCTGGAGTCCTCACTGACCTGAAACAGCACCTTTCAAACCTACAACCAATGTCCCCTCCAAGCTGCGTGGTGCATGTACAGGCAGCCATTCTGATGTTTCATGCATGGCAATCAATGGCAGCACACTGATCATGACATTGACATCCAGTTCCAGAAATCGCTGCTGCATGTGGTCAGCAGGTGCATAGGAACACTGCCACCTGCAAGTTCCTCTCCAACTCACCCACATCATCCTGATTTTAAAATGTTTGACTGGACTTTGATTGTCACTCCTCAACAGAACTATGCCGCTCACAGGTTTCACTCCCCCATCTGCCTCACTAGTTCAATTGCTCCATTTCTTCCTTTCTTTAGAATCTTCCTGTCTGCTCTCAGCCACACTACATTCTTTGCATCATGGAGGTATAAAGTCATAGAGTCATACATGGAGAAACAGGCCCTTCAGCCCAACTCGTCCATACTGACCAGGTTTCCTAAACTGAACTAGCCCCATTTGCCTGCATTTGGCCCATATTCCTCTAAACCTTTCCTATTCATGTACCCGTCCAAAAGTCTTTTAAATGTTGCAATGGTACTCATCTCTACCACTTCCTCTGGTGGCTCGTTCCCATATATTAGATTAGATTAGATTAGATTAGATTAGATTACAGTGTGGAAACAGGCCCTTCGGCCCAACAAGTCCACACCGACCCGCCGAAGCGAAACCCACCCATACCCCTACATTTACCCCTTACCTAACACTACGGGCAATTTAGTATGACCAATTCACCTGGCCCTGCACATCTTTGTCACTGTGGGAGGAAACCGGAGCACCCGGAGGAAACCCACGCAGACACGGGGAGAACGTGCAAACTCCACACAGTCAGTCGCCTGAGGCGGGAATTGAACCCGGGTCTCTGGCGCTGTGAGGCAGCAGTGCTAACCACTGTGCCACCGTGCCGCCCATATATGCTTCACCCTCTAAATGAAAAAGTTGTCCCTCAGGTCCTTTTTAAATCTTTCTCCTCTCACCTTAAACCTATGCCTCCTAGTTTTCACTGCTCTCATTTTTGCCCTTTTCACTGCCACCTTTTTCTGTAAACCATTCCCTTTTCACTGCTCAGATCATCTGGACTTTACCCTTTGGTGTGAACTTGCTAGTTTTAACAACCAGACAAGGATTGGGCAGCTCCTATGTCAGCCACTGGCACTCCGTGGGGTGGGACCAGCAGGCTTCTGTGGCTGGGTGTAAGCCCAAGACAGGAGTGGGCCAGATACTTTCAATATGGAGACCAATGGTTAACTCCTATTCCTCCAAAAGAGATATTCTTCTCAACCTACTTTTTGGATTATCCACTGGGTGTCTGGTGAATTTTATTGGATAGCATGTCCATGACAGTTGGTTCATCCAGCAAACTATTAAAATCTTCCTTTGGGTCCTAACCAAGTGATAGACCCTACATTAATTTATATCAATGAGGCATCTAACCATGTGGAGACCTCAAAGCTTGTCAATAAAATTGAAGAAACACTATCCTACTTTAATTCCTGGCTTGCTCATTGTTCATTGAGCAGAAGAAGTTAAAATGCCCCCACTAATGCCCTTCCTGCCTCAATGAGCTTCATCTGTTTACCTATGCAATATCAGAGGCTTGGGCATCTTCTGCTCTTCATCATTATCAGCGCATATGTTTCAAAAATAATTGAGTTATTTTGTATTTAATCTAAAATGAATCCACCATCAAATCTATTTCAGTCATGCACACAACTAATCAATACCAAGTTTCACTTATGAAGTCAATACAGTTTAAAAACCATTAATACTGAAAATTACATTTCCTCAAAATAAACCAGTTATTTTCAAACTGTATAAAATTCTATTTATAATTATGATTCAAGCTCACTAGCCTGACTGCCCTTTACCCAAGTTTAAATAAAAATGACACTGTATTGCAGAAAATTTAGTCAAATAAACAGTGAATTAAAATTTAATGGTCAATGACATTTCATTTGAAGTCCATAAACCTTCCACCCTAATAGCGCATCATTTTGCAGGAAAAAAATGCACTGTCTGTTCTCTCTGTTCTTGCTTACATCCAGAATAAAAGAACCTTCATCTCAAGGGAGCTCATTAGTGCAGGAAGGCTTGCTAGAAATTTAGCCATCACCAGGCTCAGAGTGTTGCTTTCTGCTGTTGCTGTCATATAACCCTTTTATCAAAAAGAGAGGCTCTGAGGTGCCCTGCAGCCTAATGCTTTCATTTCCAACGGTGTGATAAAGTAACTGTATTAAACATGAGAATAACGCATTCATCCTTGAATTTCTGCAGAACCATTCATAATTTTCATTTACTAGTAAGTACATGGAAAAATATTGTGGTGCACTTCTGTTTGAAGGCCAGAGGTAATAAGTACTTGGATTTGTCAGCCTTCTGAAGTTTTTAATCAGGTTTCAGAGTTCAGCTTGCTTAAGCTCTTGAAAAAGAATAAGTACAGCAGATGCAATAGAGCCAATTGTCAGAGCCAGAAATATTTATCAAGACCATATTTTTCTTGTTTTTTTCCCCATGAAAGAGATTCAATGGTCTAGACATTTTACCTCAGGGTATGAAAATGATGGTCAGCAAGTAGAATGTTTGCCTCTTTCTATCACGAGAGGTTGTGCCTCATGCTGAAGAGCTGCGTGCCTATTTCTCCTGGCCCCACAGAATGAATGCCTTACCTTTGTGGCCTCTTCCTCTTCACCACTACCATGTCCACAGGTGGATGGAATATCCATGCCACACACAATTATCACTCTAAATTGCATCAAAGTCCCGAGTATATTAACGTATGTTAATTAGCAAATAGCAATGAAACTCTGAAATTGCATCATTGAGCCATGGAGTCATTCAGCATGGAATTAAACCCTGTCATCCAACCAGTCCATGGCGAACATAATCCCAAACTAAACTCATCCCACCTGCCTGTTCCAGGCCGACATCCCTCCAAACCTGAACTATTCATGTATTTATCTAAGTTTCTTTTAAATGTTGTAACTGTGCCTGTACCCAGTACTTCCTCAGAAAGTTAATTCCACACGTGAACTACCCCTTGTGTAAAACATTTTCCCCTCTTGTCTTTTTAAATCTCTTTCCTCTCACCTTAAAAATATGCCTTGAAATCTTGAAATCCCTCATCCAAAAGAAAAGACTCCTACCATTAACCTATCGATATCCTTCATGATTTTATAAACCTCCATCAGATCACCTCTCAACTTTCTACACTCCAGCAAAAAAACTCCATGATTTAGGAGACTGTATGGGCTTCCAACAAATAGAACAAAGGGGAAGTGTGGGAAGTTCTGCTATAATGCAATAGTTCCATTCTCTTGCAATCCCGTGTTATAAGAAAATCTTGTAATAACAGCACCATTTAAATTAATGGTGTCAGAATCACATTAAAACCAATACATGCTTTAAAACTTTGTGCTTTAGAAACAGTGTATTCAATTTGTCAATCGTATTATAGCGAATTTGTGTTGACGAAACATGCGTTGAAGCAGAATGACCTACAAATGGAGCTATGTTGTACACAACCATTTTGACACCACTGTCATTTGCCTCCATTTTGAGTGGGTGGATGAAGTTGAAATCAGCTTTCATGTCTATTCATTGATTTTAACAAATAAATTTTGCTTGATTTTGCTGCATCTCATTCTCTGTGATACTATTTTGTCAGCTAGAACAGTAAAGCAACTGAACGTGGCACACAATTATTCTTTAGAATACAGGAGTGGACAAATGGTGTATAAACCTGGTATAAATGGTGAAATGTTCAATAGTTTAGCCATTAAGTGCTTAACTGCTATGCTTAATAATTCAGTGAAAAGGAGAGAAAATCCCAATTTACCTAATGACCCTCAGAGCTGTACATACTCCAATAACTATTAAAAATTTGTTAATTTTGTAAAGGCATAATTCAAATTTATTTTTGCATGTATTGGGATCCTCCAAGGTAAATAATTGTATTTATGCTTCACATCTCATGTAATCATAAATATATCACCATTGCAAAATTTTAACACTTGCTGTATTCAGAATGTTAAAATGAACAATTTCCTTGCAATAATTTTATGGAACCTGACATCTATGAAAATATGAATGTTTTACCCTGTATTTGTCCTTCACAATAAGTAGCTACTTATGGTATAATTCTCAATATTTCCTGCAGTTTTCCAGCAAAGCTCAATGTGAGCTCAAGGGACAGCAGTTCACCTTTTGATTTGGCACTTTACAGCCTCTGGCCTCAACACAGAGTTAATCAATTTCAGCCTGTTACCCCCTGCCTCTTTTCCTTCCCTTGTTGTGTTTTGCTTCCACACAGCAGTTGTTCATGATTCCGCCATTCGTTCTTCCTCGAGAGACATCTTGTATTTCCAGTCTTGTCCCATTCCCTATGCCTTGGACCATATACCATTCTGTCAGTTAATCTATTTCTTGCTGTCCATACTATCCCAGAGATTCCCTCTTATTATTCCGCTCAACCTCCTAACTCACTGAAAATCAGTTCTATTTTCAACATGTCCAGTTCTGATGGAGGTTCATTAATCCATAATGTTAACTGTTTATCTATCGATAGATGTTGCCAGACCTACTGAGTAGTTCCAGCATTTACTATTTTTATTCTGAAGGATATATATTCACAGACAAATGGGAAGCACCAGCAAACTGGGGCAAAATTGTGTTTTATATGTTTTGCATAAGAGCAGTACAATGGGTGAGTGGTAAGCATCGCAGTCTCACATTACCAGAGACCTGGGTTCAATTCTACCCTTGGATGACCATCTATGTGAAGTTTGCACATTCTTCCTGTGTCTATGTGGGTGCTTTGATTTTCTCTCACAGTGTGCAGGTTAGGTGAATTGGCCATGGTAAATTGCCTAAAGTGTCCAGGTATGTGCAGGCTACGTGAGAAATTCAGGATTACAGAGATAAGGGTGGGTCTGGATAGAATATTCTTCAAAGGGTCAGTGTGGATTTGAGGGGCTGAATGGTCTTTTTCCACACTGTAGGACTTCCATATTTATATGTAATGTACTGTTTGCTTAGCCCCAATGTCCTATATGAATCCAGCATCATTTGCAATAACTCATTTTTTTTAAAATTCAGAATTTCAGCTAAAGTCTCATATTTTATTTAATTCAAGCAATGACTGAACTCAGTCTGAAAACAGAACTTTGGATTTTGAGCATGTTGATTAACAAAATCAGTGGTAATATGTTAAAATCTTACCATTTATTCAGCTAACCAATAGCAGATTTGATTAACAGTCATTTTTACTTATTTTCACTCACTGACCCCTACTCCTAAACACACTATATGCCCCACAAAATTCAATGAGACTTAGGACAATTCCTGAACCACATTTTAACAACTAAAGACATATTTTTATTTGCTTCACTAATTTTTGTGAATCTATTGCAACATAGGAGCACCAATAAAGAATAGCAGTAAATTAGAAAAGCTAGCCATTATTACTTTCAACTAGCTCTTGCCCAATTACAGAATCTTTCTAAAAATTAACTCAAAAACATCTGGCCCTTATTTTCAATGACTGAGTTAATCTGAGTGAGAAATAAAACTACATCAATTAGTCCTCAGAGCTGGTGCAGATCATGAGAAATATTCAGCTATCATTTTGTTTGTATCTTTCTTTGAACAAAAAACAATTTCCAGTAACTATTGTTTCACCCAAATTACAGAGCAGAAACACACAATTTTGGCCAAACGAATGTTCCACAACAGTTCATATCGTTGATCAATAGTGATAATCAAAGGATGCCACTAAATCCATGAAATCTGACCTCCAGTAGCTTCCTTTATTTTGTTATATTGTTAAAAAGCTAAAAGATTGAGTTATAATAGTTCAGGTATATCAAGTTCATTTATAATGCATTGATTCAGTCATTCGTACCTGAAGTTAGTAGTGTAAAGTTGGCAATTACAAACTTGAACGAAATGGTAAAAGTTGACACTGTTTAGAAGCACAAAAGCTCACCACTTCATTTGGAAGTACACCTTCTAATCTTGATATTTTCACACTGGTACAAGTAAGAGGGATCATTGTAACTTTATAGCTATTCTATTTCTGATCAGCAATTTACATTGTTTTGTTGAGCATGTTTCTACTGTTTTTCGTGCTCCCACAATAATAGATATAAATGCTCACTTCACAGACAACTTCACAACAAATCACAATGTCATTTGCACAAGTTGTCTACAAGAAATAATCATAAAATATATGTAACATAATTGCAAAAATTCAAGATGAAAGTGTACAGCATATTTAACATTCTTTCCCAGAAATGTCTCATCACAAATGCCCAACATTCAACTTCAGAATTGAAACTGATGCATCTTCCAGAGGACTGTTTGACTCAGAATTCTTTTCCATTTCATCTGATGTCACCAGGTTACTGCCAAGTTTTAATCATCAACATTTGACACATTTTGTGACCCATACATACTGTGTAATCCATGCATTGGTGTAAAAGAAACTGCTCCAAATCAGGTTGCTATTAAAAGTTGATTATCCTTTAAAATACAACCCACAGATCTATAAATACTGAGAGGTTGATTGATGTACCTTAATGATTCTCTGCCCTGCTTGAGTGTCATCCATCACAATGTCATTTTAATCGTCTATACGAGATGAGAAAAGTGATCACCTTTATGCTTTCAAAGTTAAGTAGTGCTGTGGAACAGAAACATATCATCACCTTCTGTTTCTTTCTTGCACTTCTATTCATTGCTATGCCTAGTTTTTCATTTGTCTTTCCATTTAGAGTTTTTTTACATACATTTCTGTTTTACAAATAAAAACAGAAAGCACAGGTGAATTTTTCTGTCAGGACATGAAATTCCAGATGAAATAAATCAATAAAATTTATGAATAGTGGATAGGGGTCTGACCCACATGGTATACCTCAAAATGGAGCTTCTTCCCAATTGAGAGCCTAGAATTGATGAACTTGCCTTTATTATTTATTTACTGATCTTTGATTTGACTATTGTATGGTCTTCCAGTTCCAAGCTTAGCCTGTTCTTTGTGCATTTATACAACTTCACAAATCCTTTTTAGTTCTACCACAGTTGCAGTCCAAAAGCTATTTCTGAGAAGATTGAGATTTCCTACAGGTCCACTTTTCTGTGATTTAACATCCATTGGCATTGTACAATAGACTTCCCTGGTCCTTTTCATTCAGAGGAAGAAGGCATTGCTGACTAGGCCAGTGTTTACTGCCCATCCCTAACTGCCCCGATGTTGGCTAAGAGTCAACCACATTGCTGTGGGTCTGAAGTCACATGTAGGACAGCCCAGGTAAGGGTGGGAGTCTCCCTATCTAAAAAAAAGTGAAACAGATTGTTTTTTTCTAACAATCAGCAATGGATTCATAGTCATAACCAGAATACTAATTCCAGATTTATATTGAGTTCAAGTTTCATTATCAGCAATGGCAGAATTCGAACCGAGGTCACCAGAACTATTACATCGGTCTCTGGATTAACCCAGATCACCAGAACCATTACCTGGGTCTCTGGATTAACCCAGGTCACCAGAACCATTACCTGGGCCTCTGGATTAACCCAGGTCACCAGAACCATTACCTGGGTCTCTGGATTAACCCAGATCACCAGAACCTTACCTGGGCCTCTGGATTAACCCAGGTCACCAGAATTATTATCCAGATCCCTGGATTAACAGTCCAGAGATAATACAACTAGACCTCCTCAGTTTGGGGTCTATTGAATTACCAGGGCACTGGAAATACAGGGACACTGGGTGGAAAGGAATACTCGTCTTGATAACCAACACCATTTTGCATCTTTACATGATCATTATTGTTGTAAATTTGCCAACATCCTGCCACTTCATTTTAAAGCACTTTGGACTTGTTCAATTCAATTTAATTTTAATCAACCTCTATTATTTTTTCTCTGGAATATTCAGTTTTCTTGTCTTCCAGTTTTATTCATAAAAATGTTTGATCTTGCCTTCTCCAAATTTCAAAGTGAATCAGCTGTGGTCTTCTGGTATCTATAAAAGGCAAGATATGTAACAGGGAATGCAGGAAAGGGTTTCAGTATTTTCACACTCCCATTCCCACTCAGTGTGGTAATTAATGTGCTATGCTTTCTATTTCTTGTTTGGACGCTGTGGATATTCATAACATATACATGGCCTTTGTTCATCCATTAATCCGCATGCCACCTTGCAAATTACCCTCTTCTGTAGTAATTGTAATGAGGTCAACCATTTGGACCTCATGGAATATGATTTCCTGGATTGGGGCTGTTAATCTGGTCGAATCAGGGAACCCTGGCTGACAGATAAGAGAGGAGTGTCAGACATCCTGTGCACTTTGATGGCTGGCTTTGAGGGAGCTGGATCAGTGTCAAGGAATTTCCATATGGAATTAAACAGTGACTTGGTGACAGGCTGCTGTGGAGTCAGTTCATCTTCCAACAATTAATTGTCATTGATTTTATCGGGTGATGCAATTTCTCTGAACAATTCATAGTTAAATGGGCATAGTGTGTTTTTTTTTTTGCTATTCACCAATTCACTTCATCATTTATTTAAATCTGGGCTGGAAACATTTTTCTTCCTAGCACTTTGTTTTAAAATTAAATATTTTGTCACCGGATTGAAGGCTAGCAAGCTTTCCACAAACCAGAAACCAAATTTACATGCTATGTGAATTATTAATAATTTCCCATTGTACATTACACTAGATTTAGTTACTTCAGACTAAATATAAACAAACACATGCCTTGAAGCCATGGATTCAGTATGATAAACATGAGTGTCGCTTCCTGAAGAAAATAATTAAATTATAGCTAATGACATAACTCCTTCTTGTCAAGATGTAGAAAGCTCTAAAATACAAACTGGAGTTTATAAAAAATAACTTGATTTTTGTGTAACAAATTCCCCCGACAAATCTTCTGAAATTCAATGAAAACACATTAATTGGTTATAGGTTGCAGTTTTCATTTCTGTACTTGCCAGTTATTTTATCCACTTAACTGAAAGGGAGCTAAATTATTGGTTTGCATACAAACAGAAATTTTGGCTACTGTAGTTGACCAAGTACATTTATTCCTTGCAAAAGTATTTCAGTCTCTTTTTTGTTTTTATGTTCTCTTCACTCAACATGTCACATCATAACTAATGTCAAGGGGCAAAGCATCCAGCACCTTACCTCACCAGAGCTTCAATTCAGATTGAGATATATAATGCCTTTGAACTTCCATACTAAGTGTCTTCAAAATAGAATATACTAACCTACTCTGCTGTCAAACAACACAGTTTAAACATCTGCCACTTTGTTCGTGCAGTCGGGAAAAGATATTACTGCTTCAGCTATAGAGCACCAACAATGCATTGAATTATGTTGGAGCTTATGTTTGTTTTTAACAGTTATGGCTGGTCCATATTGACAATGCAGTTTTGCAACTCTAGTTGACAGGAATGAAGGATTGCAATTTTTAAAAAACATTTCTCATGCAGGATATTTGCATTTCTATCTCAGGAGCCTCATTCTCCTTTTGGAAGCAATCTGTGCTTGAGCAGGCCTCTCCGAGCTGGCCAAGTAATAAAGCTGACTGCTGATCCATTACAATCTACCAAGCATAAGAGGGTAAGCGAAGCTTTGTGCAGAGGACTCTGAATAATCTTGTTTACTGGAAAGCTCAGGTATAACCAACACAATTGATGTTCAGGCTATTTGATTTAGATCGTTAAATAAATGCAAAACATAACAGCTTGGGCAGTTTATTAATTTACATCCAAGAAAGACTGGTTCAAAAGGAATATACTGAGAAGTGAGATCTCTTCCCTAATATTCATTTTATTTATTCTGTTTCGATGTCTTATAAAGTCATAAAAATTGAAGCTGGACCAGGCAATTTAGCCCATCACATCTGTTCCACCATTCATTAAGATCATAACAGATCAAATTGTGGCCTCCATTCTGCATCCCTCCCCAAACCCCCATAACCTTTGATTCCCCAGACAATGAAAAATTAGCCTAACTCAACTTTGAAAATATCCACTCACCCAACCGCAATTGCTCTGTGTGGAAGAGAATTCTGAAGCTGTGCTGCATTGTTTTAGATTCCTCCTCAAAAGAAAACATTCCCCCATTATCTAGCCTGTTAATGTGTCATAGAATCCCCACAGTGTGGAAACAGGCACTTCAGCCCAACAAGTCCAGACCAACCCTCCAAAGAGCAATCTACCCAAACCCACTTCCCATTTACCCCTGACTAATGCACCTAACCTACACATCCCTAAATGCTACGGACAATTTAGCATGACCAATTCACCCAACCTGCACATCTTTGGACTGTTGGAGGAAACCAGAGCACCTGGAAGAAACCCACGCAGGCACGGAAAGAATGTACAAACTCCATACAGTCACCCGAGGCTAGAATTGAACCTGGGTCCCTGGCACTGTGAGGCAGCAGTTCTAACCATTAGCCACCGTGCCACCCCCATTAAGTTCCCTCAGAATCTTTTATGTATCAGAAAGGTCACCATTTGTTCTTCTAACATTTAATGCCAATAGGCCCAACTTGCTCAATCATCCCTCCAAAGGAACTCCTTTCATTCCTGAAATCATAGTAGAGAACTTTTTCTGAATTATTTCAAGTTCAAATATATCTCTTGTTAAGTAAGGAGAAGAGAACTGTACACTGTACTCCAAGTGGGATCTCACCAATGCCCTGTGCAACTATAAAATGACTTCTCACTTTTATATTCCAGCTTCCTTGAAATAAAGATCAACATTCAATTTGTCTTCTTAATTACTTGCTGCAGCTATGTGATGACTTTTGTGATGCATTTACAACTGGCTTGTCCAATCTCTTCACCTGAGGGGCCACATTTCAATACTTTTCTCACTCAAATGTGCAACGAGCAATTTTCAAAAACATAAAGTTTTGTACAACATTAAGCTGAAATAAAAGTTGAGGTCTGATGAAAAAGAAAGTGTCAAAGCAATAAATTGATAATTTATTACGAATGCTAAGGAAAGAAACCTTGTTTGCCTTTTCATTCAAGAAGCATAGCTCAAGGGAGACAGACTTGGCCTCAAGTCCTGGTCACAAAGGATAAGGAACAGGCGTTCAGCTCAGCTAAGGAGTTGGGTTTAACTAACACTGACTTTGTGCTTGTTTCTGATGGCACACATTCTGAGTTGTTCTCAGCAGAGTTCATATGAGAGCAGGAGTCAGAAGCAAGTTGCTGTTCAGTCTGGGTATTTCTCCTCTCCAGCCAAATATGGGGATGTTTTTGGGGATGGGGTAGAAAAAAGGGACTGTGAATCTGTGGTTTGCTCACAGATTCAAACACACACAGTCTTGCTCGCTTAGTAAGTACCTTGTCTCACTCACCAACACAGTCTCACTAACACAGTCTCACTAACACAGTCTCAATAACACAGACAGCCTCACTCACTAACACACACAGTCTCACCCATTAACACACTGTTGCAAACAGGTAAGGAAGGGTAAATTGGCTCCCCACTTTTTTTAATATCCTCAATTAGTCACAACAAATATTTTAAAATCTTTTTGAATGCAGCTATATCAGACTTCAATTAAAATGTACTACTATTTAAAATTAAGCAGCCAAATACAAGGTCTTCTTAAATGAAAGAAAGAAGCAACGTCTCAGGAATGAGGTGGTCACCGATGAGGATGAGGCTGCCGTCTCTGACTGGCTGCTATCATCAGCATTAGCTTCCTTGTTCTCTCTGAACCATGTACCATCTGTGCAACAAATCCCAGTGAGAGAGGCTGCCCTGGTGTTGCTCAAATTCTGCAGCAGCCTTGCAAGATGTTTCTCACTGTCCTCTCCACAATGGGGACAAATGCCGCATATATCACAGCTATAAAGGAGGATAAAAAAAATGAGGCTGTTGCCACCTCATGTGAAGTCACAAGGGGAGTACTATATTGTAGGGACTCTAAGCAGAGATGACTACATCAGTAATTCACTTGTATTAATTTCTTCTGTGATTATGTGCCATGTAATTTATTAACCATACTGAAATTGCTGAGTGATGATCTTAGATGTTAGAACCTCAATTTCTTAATGGCTAGGCTAGAAAATGGAAAAGTGGAGAAGGAAAACAATGGTCTTTGTTTGGAGACTCTGCGACCACTGAAGAGATCTGAACTATGCATTGCCTGTAAAGGTGTATATATTCAATTGTGTACCTAATGGACGTGTTATCTTAGGAAGAGCAAAGGAAGTCCCAGCCAACCCACTCTAGAATATATACACCAATATTTTCCCAGCTAGAATCAGTTCTGAAGAAGGGTCACAGAGTCATAGAGCTGTTCGGTCCAACTCGTCCATGCTGACCAGATATCCTAAATTAATCTAGTCCCATTTACCAGCATTTGTCCATATCTCTCTAAACCTCTCCTATTCATATACCCATCAGATTCCTTTTAAATGTTGTGATTGTACCAGCCTCCACCACTTCCTCTGGCAGTTCATTCCGTACATGCACCACCTTCTGTGTGAAAATGTTGCCCCTCAGGTCCCTTTTAAATTTTTTCCCTCTCACCTTAAACCTATGCCCTTTGGGTTTGGAATCCCTCACCCCAGGGAAAAGACCTTCGCTATTCACCTTTTCCATGCCCCTCATGATTTTATAAACCTCTGTGAGGTCACCCCTCAGCCTCTGATGCTCCAGGGAAAGTAGTCCCAACTTATCAGCCTCTCCCGATAGCCCAAAACACTTCAACCCTGGCAACATCCTTGTTAATCTTTTCTCAAGTTTCAGAACATCCTTCCGATAGCAGGGAGATGAGAATTGCATGCAGTATTCCAAAAGTGGCCAAACCAATGTCCTGTAGAGCTGCTGGATATGAAATGTGAACTCTGCTTTCTGTCCACAACTGCTGCCAAACCTGCTGAATTTTTCCAGGAATTTCTCATTTTGTTTCTGATTTCCAGCATCTCCAGTACCTTGTTTTTTTTTTAAAATCAGTTTACATTAGTTACAATATCACTGGATTTCCAGACCACCGGTGGAACATCAGAATATCTAAATCCTTTTACTCATAGACTTTTTCCAATCCAATTCTACCTCCCTCCATTACAGAATTTCTACAGTTAAGTTTACATACTCATGTATGTCAATGTCAGGGAATTAAGGTCAGGTGTTTAATGTTAAGTAATATTCACATTTTCGGCTAAGTTTTTTGAAATAATAAAACAAAATCTTAACTCGCAAACTCAAGAGATTTGCCTGGCTTGTTTATTCACAGCTTTACACATGGTCAAGTATACATTCAATTGAAAATGCACATTATTTCAAAAGTTCAAACTTTGTTAAAACTGACCACAGAATTAATATGAGAGGAATTTATTCATCCTTCCACACTTGGCCACAATGTGTTTATGTAAACAGGTTAGATTTAAGTTATTTGCCCTACTTGTGCATTAATTTTGAAAGCATTTGTCATTTAATAACTGCTAAAGCATGTTTTACTGAAATGTTTTTGTATTCATTGGGCTTATAGTGAGAAATGGTTTACATCATTTATCAGTGCAAAATCTGACCTAGATCAGGTATTCAGATATGTCATTGAGAAAATGTACCTACAGCATTTGCAAAGTGATAATAAACAAATGGTCACAAAATTTCTCTCCAATCAAACGTGACCAGCAATCATATATTGAGAGCCATGCTTCCACAAAGAATGTCATCAAACAATCAGGATGCTGAAGCAATGTTTCAAGGGGAGCTCTTCATCCTCACCAGATGCCTATTTTCTTGGTGGTCTGGTCATACGGGCACAGCCTTCACCGCACTATTCCTAATGGTTGGCCTGCTCGTGTCACCAGTGTTTATGGAGCAAGTCCAGTTGAGTTTCTGGTGAAAAGGTAGCCCTCTAAGATGTCGCTAGTGGTGGATTCAGTGATGGTAACATATTGAATGTCAAGGGGCAGTGATTAGATTGTCTCTTATTGGTGATGGTCATTGTCTGGCATTTTTGTGGTGCAAATGTTACTTACCACTTGTCAGCACAAGTCTGGATATTGTCCAGATCTTATTGCATTGAATATTGACTGCTTCAGTGCCTGGGGAGTCACAAATAGCACTGAACATTGTGTAATCATCAGTGAATATCCCCATTTCTGACCTTATGATGTGGGGAAGATCATTGATGAAGTAGCTGATGATGGTTGTGCAAGGATACTCCTGAGGAACTCCTGTAGATATGACCTGAAGCTGAGATGACTGACTTCTAACAACCGAAACCAGCTTTCTACGTGCCAAGTATGACTCCAATCAGTGGAGAATTTGTCCCCAATATCAATTGATTCCAGTTTTGCTAGGACTCCTTGATGCCACACTTGGTCGAATGTTGCCTTAAAGTCAAGGGCTGTCATTCTTACTTCACCTCTGGAATTCAACTCTTATGTCACTGTTTGAATGTTTTAATGAGGTCAGGAGCTGAGTTGCCCTAGCAGAACACAAACTGGGCATCATTGAGCAGGTTATTGCTGAGCAGATGTTGCTTGATAGCACTGTTAATGACACTTGTCATCACTTTACTGATGATCAAGAGTAGACTGAAGGGATGGTAGTTGGCTGAGTTGTATTTTGTGCTGGGTTTTTTTGTGTACAGGACACACCTGAGCAATTTTCCACATTGTTAGGCATATGCCAGTGTTGTAGCTGTACTGGACCATCCTGGCTCAGAGAGTGGCAAATTGAGGAGCACAAATCTTCAGTACTATTGCTGGAATGTTGTCAGGGCCCACAGTCTTTGTGGAATCCAGTACCTCCAACTGTTTCTTGATGTTACATGGCGTGAATTGAATAGATTGAAGATTGGTATATGTAATGTTGGGGACAACTGGAGGAAGCAGAGATGGATCATCCACTCGGCACTTCTGGCTGAAGATTGGTGTGCTTAATTTTATCTTGCACTGATGTATTGAGTTCTTCCAACGCTGAGGATGAGGCCTCCTCTTCCAGTAGGAGTTTTTTAATTATCCACCACTACACCACTATTCATGACTGGATATGGCAGGACTGTAGAGGTTAGACCTGATCCATTGGCTTTGGGATCAGTTGTCTCTATCACATGCTGCTTAAGCAGTTCAACATGTAAGTCATCCTGTTCAGTGGCTTAACCAGGTTAACACCTCATTTTTAGGTATGCCTGTTGCTGCTCCTGGCTGCCCTCCTGACTCTCCAATGAACTAGGGTTGATCCACTGGCTTGATGGTAATAGTTGAGTGAAGGTGCTAATCCATGAGGGTACAGATTGTGCTAGAGTATAATTCTGCTGCTATTGATGGCCCCTAGCACCTTTTCAACCTCCCCATGTGCTGTTATAGTTTAACAAAAAATACATTTTCTTAGGATTAATTTTGTTCTGAAGCCTTACTTTTAATTTTGCACATGAAAGCCAACCTCTTGGCATGTGATAGAGTAACTATAAACAGATCTGGGGTCTACCAGAGGGATGTAAGTATCAAGATTCAGGAATCCTGAGTGGAGAGCTCATATGGTGATTTTAAGGTAATTTATTAAGTTTATTAAGAAAAAATGTTTTATATATAATCCCTAAGCAGTTATTGATCCCAGAAGATGAATAGATGGCTAGCCAGAGTGTATTGCTCTCTCTAGCTAGTAGTGACATCCTTCCTCCATTATTCCTGGTCCACCAACCATCTGCAAAAAGCAGCTACCTGTTGAGGACTGACCACTGCCACCAAACACTCAGCAATAGGCTTCATTTTTGGACCAAATCTTTACCTTATGCCAACCACTTGTTTGAACAGCTCTGGCTACTGACTGCAGGACAGGAGCCCAAAGAGTGAGGGCAGTCATTTTAGTTTACTTCAACAGCGTTTTTTTCAGGATCTTCTTTCCACCCTCAGGGAGAAAGGAAACTATCTTCTGCCAGATGGTTTCATAGTGTACCCATATAAAAATACTGTAATATTCTAAAAACATAGCACTTCTTACAGGGGGAACACCTTTCATTGACAGGTTCGCTACACTCAAGAGTGGATCATCCCTCATTGGTACTTGCCTTTGCTTGTGGCTCCAAATAGTTCCTAGCACACAACAGTGGCCATATCCTGGTCAACCAGGTCCAAGGCTGAGCCAAACCAGGTGAGGGTAGTCATGAGATCTGACCTACTGCAATGTAAGAAGTTGTCTACCATGATAGATGAAGACTGATTCCAATGTACTGGTGAATGAGATTTGAAAGCAAGTCAGTACAATGTTAAGGAAAATGGTAAGCTTAACAAGACATTGAAGATGTTCTGCTCACCCACAGCATATGGATCTATCTCTCACCATCCTCACTCAGCCTGCCATTGGGCAAAAATAAGTCAAGATAAGTTCATCATCCTTCTGTTATCCATGCCTCAAAGAATGAGCAAGATAACCTGATCTCGACAACATGATAATACAGAAACAGTAAGTGGATCTGCCCATTCATTTCTCAGAGTTGATTTACAACGAATGTTATGCCTCATATAATATGCCGCAAAACATTTTCAAGGAACTTCGCTGATATTTTGTCAGTTTCCAATATTAGAAGATGAAAGTTGGCTATATCTCGTTAACTGATCTTATCTTGTACATTTAACCATTAAAGATTATGAATTAACCATATTACTGTCATATATAGCATTGGCTATAGCACAAATACTCTCTGGAATCTTCTCAGTGCTTCAGACCAAAGTGACAAAGAAGTCAAATGGTGTCTCTAATAGTGAGTTAATTAAATTGCCATCTATTCTTGTTGCAAAAGTACAATTGAATTGACAAGTTTAATTATGCTCAGCAGCATTGAAAAAGAAAAATACTCATAGAAGACTATTGCTGCAAGTTGAGTGATGCCTGGGGGTGGAGGGGGGGGAGTGATATTTGCCAAATGAAGATAGATGAAACCAATTGTGTTGTCCAGCAATTAATCTGCAAGTGTCTGTTCTGTAGCTGGGTGCACCACATTCTTTGAATAGTACAAGGAGAAACAAAAATTGATATAGCTACTCATTAATATTAACCACTGCACTGCAAAAAGGAACATACTTGAACAATTCAACCTTGCACTGACAGAAAAATCTGAACAGCTTTCATTGCCAAGAGGACAAAAATACTGTTTCACCCAAATTAAAACCCAACCCAACCAAGTATGCATTAACAATTTTTATGAAGAATGTATGGCTTGGGTCTGTTAATTCCAAATACTTTTAGGAGCAGGTCTGTGAATGAAACAAAAGAGCACAAATAGCAAACTGACAAGAGAAGCTGACAACCATGACATTGAGCAGATCAGCGTAGAACTGAAAAGCAGATTGGGAGGGAAAGTTAAAAGATAGCTGCTGCCAGAGGATGGAATGCAGTTCAAGCGCCAAAAGGGAGTGTGCATTGTGGACCGCTTCCAGCTGTAGACGTTTGTATCCATGGGCAAAGACAGTAAAGGTCTTAATCATAGGGATATTTTGACAACAGAGCAGAAGACGTATTGGCGTACATCTCAAATCTTCAATGTGGCACAAATTATGCAAATCTGACACAACAGCAGTATAGTTATTCCAGGTTTGGACCTATGGCATTGATAACTAAGGTTCTACTGCAAAGCGAGGGTAGCAAATATTGTGCTATGATTTAATGTGGTCCGGCAGGTAGACCTCATAGAATATGAGTTCCCGATTGAGGCTGTTAATCTGGTCAAATAAGAGACCCTTGGCTGACAGATATAAACATTCCTGACACTGACAGCTGAGGGAGATGGATCTGTGTCAAGGACTTTCCACATATAAACAAAGGGTGACTTGGTGTCGAAATACCGGCCTCTGTGCAGTTATTTCATATTGCTGCACTCTTAGTGCCAGAAAGGATAATGTGCGGAGGGGACATATGTGGAACATCAAGCACAATTATCTCTTAAAAGGTGGCCAAGTTTAGATATCTTGTATTGAAGAGGGATTACTGGACTTGAAATGTTGCCCCTGTTTTTGTCATCACAAATGCTGCTAGACCTGCTGAGTTTATCCAACAATTTCTGTTTTTTGTTTCAGATACATTGACCTTGAACCTAAGAAGTAATTCCAATAACAAAGAGGGAGTCAAACTGAGATTGTCCTACTAATAACATTCTACAAAGAAAGCTGTTATTTCGTGTGGAATGACGTCTTATGCAAAATAGCAGATGGATTTTGATAAAGGTTACTACAAGGATAAATAAAGTATCAAATACAAACCAATCCAGGAAGCAGATACTGAAGATATTTGTTATATTTAAAAAAGGTTACCAAGGCAAATACAGATCAAATACTCCCATAGTCACACACATGTTGAAGCATTCTGCCAACAATATTAGCTTAAAGTACTGAAGAGGTAGTTGGTAATTGTGTATCAATTGTGTTTGATTATTTGTTGGGGGCGAGCTCTTGTGACATAGTGATAGTATCCTTACCTTTGGGCCAGGAGGTCTTAGTTCAGCTTCACCTGATACAGATCTGTATCATAACATGTCCTTACAGGACGGTTTAAAAGACAGACAAAAAAAAATCTTATGGCAAAATGGTAGTGATTTTACCTCTGGATCAGAAGGTCCAGATTCAAGGCATTGACTCCAGCTTTGCTTGGCTTGGTGCCACAATTGGTCAAATACTCCCTTAATTTTAAGGGAAGTAATTATTGCTTCACCTCTGGAATTCAGATGCTTTGTCCAAGTTTCAGTCAAGGCTTAATGAAGTCAAGAGCTGTGTGTCGCTAAGCAGGTTATCAGAGAGCAAGCATTAAATATCTGGTCAACAGTTTGTAGTTCAGGTTTACTAATGTTAAAAAAAGGTAATGGGTATTAATTATGAGTGCATATCAAAAGGAGGCAGCTGTGACATTGGGTGTGGGGTAATATTAATGGGATTGAGAAAGTCAGTCAACCCTTTCAACAAAGAAAATACACCTGTTGTTTGGTTTCTAATTCATCAACTGGCTTGGAATCTTTTAGCAGCAAATGCTGAAAGTATATGTTAAGGTAATGGTACAGATGAACTATTGAATTTTAACTTTCACAATCTGACTGTTTGCCATTTGCACTGAAATTGCCATTTTAATGAAAAAGCATTGAGACCAGGCAACTAAGTCAGCATCAAGTCATTGATGGTTCCTGTGCTTGATAATGTCACATATTGGGAGATGAAATACTCACTTGCCAGTCTGGCAGTTTGGAGAGAAATTGGGGCTACTCGCTGGAATACGTACCTGTACTGAATATATTTCAACAGCTACTATTGAACAGCAGAGGAGAGGGAGAGAAAATGAATGTTATATCAAGAACTGGAGCTCTCCCTGCCACATTCTCTCATCACCTTGGAGTACAGAGTCTGGGGTAAAAGCAAACTAGGAAAGCAACCATTCTCTAAGAACTCAAAGGTATTTACAGATTTTAGAACTCCTGAGGATACAAGTTGACCATTAGTAAATGTGATCTCAAGTTAAGAATTTATCATTTCAAGAACTCTAAAGACTATTTAACTTTATTCTGTAACCTCTATTCTCCCCATCTGGACCAGACATTCTCCTTTTTAAGCTATAACTTGTCCTTGATGTTGCGTTTTTATTTTGTTTTCTTGGACTTCGTAGGTAATAGATTTCTTCTTTCACTTAAGAGAACTTTTATAATTGGTGCTTTCATTTTCTGCTAATCATATTTAATTGAAGTGCGATAGCCATTGAGTTAAAATGAAGTAAAGGTATTTATTATAATCTACTTGAGAGGGAGTTAAAAAGAGAGAAGCCAATTCTCCCTTCTCATCTGGTTGTACCAACTAACAATGACCCCTTCCATCATTTTGCTGATTATTCAGAGTAGACCTATGTGGCTGTAATTGGCTGGGTTGGATTTGTACTGCTTTTTCTGGCTGAAGGCTGGCTTTTAAGATGCCAGCGACCTCAGGAGGAGGCCAAGAAAGATCATACATGAAACACTTCTGACTGAAAATGAAAGCAAAGTAGGAAAGGGAATGAAGTCCTGAAAGCAGATTTTAAGGAGTTGGGAATGAAACTAAAAAGAAGGATCTCTAAAGAAGTAATCCCCAGATTGCTTCCAGTCCCATGTGCTAATGATCATATGAAATAGGAGAATGACTAATCATTTAGCTGCAAGTACTGTTATAAGAAGAAGGACACCAGATTTCTGAGGCGTTTGGGTCAGTTCTAGGGTGGGTGGGAGACAAGATGGATTGTATTGCATCATACCAGGATTGGGAATAATATCCTCAAAGCAGATTCACTACTGGCCTATTGGCCAGAGTTAAAGTAGATTGTCAGGAAATGGGAATCTATAAGGAAGTTCATTGTGGAGGGAAGAAAAAATCTGGTAACAGGAAGTAGAAAAATAGCAAGCAAAATTCAAAAGACTGACGTAATAAAGGCAAGCATCAATGAAGATTAGAGTAATGTTAAAAGTCAGAATTACGAGTACTTTGTCTGAATGGACAAAAAATGTGCAGAAAGGTTAATGATCTGAAGACATATATTGAGTTAAATGGCTTCAATGATTTAATTGTGATTATAGAGACTCGACTACAGGGTGACCAAGACTGGGTGAAAAGTCAAGTATCGTCATCAATTACGAAGGCTGTGCAGAACGGAAAAGGTGGTGGTGTTGTACATTGAGAGAGGATTTTTTGGCTGAAAAAATCAAAATGTAGAATCAGATTAAAAATGAGTGCCAGAAAACATAGGTAGGAGTTGTTTATAGATCATCAAGCAGTTGTGGCAATGTCGGACATGGTATAAATTAGGAAAATAGAAATGTATGTAATGGGCATAACACAGCAGCAATGGGTGAATGTAATTTACATTTAAAAAATGGTAAATCCATTCAACACCATCACTGTGGAATCTGAATTTCTGAAATGAGTACAAGATGGGTTTCCCAACCTGTATACTGAAAAACTAATGCATGATTGGGCTATTTTAGTTTTAGCATAATGCAACGATAAAGACCAATTAATTACTTTGCTGGAGAAATAGTGATTACTATACATAGAATTTCACATTAAGTTTGCATGTGATTAAGTTCATTCTGGAACTAAGGTCTTAAATTTGAACAAAGGAAACCACATAAGTGGGAGGGAGAGTCAGTTGTGGTGGATTGGATACTATACAAAAATATTTAACAGAAGATAAGCAATGGCTAATATTTAAAAAAGTACTACATGGTTTTCAAAAGAACTAAATTCCCCTAAGGCACAAAATCCAAAGGAAAAGGTGTATCAACCAGTGTACTAATGAAAGGATTATAAATGGATTAGAACATAAGAGGTGGAATATAATGTGAATAAGTGAAAACATACTCATTATTGAAAGAAGAAGGCAGCATATTGATTAATTGAGGAGAGGTTGAAGAAGGCTGTTGTCCAAAGCGACCTGGATGTCCTTATTCATGAGTCACTAATAGCTGGCATGCAGGTGCAGCAAGCAATTAAGAAGACAAATGTTATGTTGGCCTCAGTCATAAAGGGATTTATATACAGGGTATGTCTTCTTACAGCAACTGTACAGAGCCTTGTTGAGCCTACACCTGAAGTATTGCATACAGTTGTGATCTTCTTATTTAAGCAAGGATATACTTGTCATAGAGAGAGTATATTAGAGGTTCACCTCAAATTTCACCTGGAGAACTTTGAAGCATCAGAGCTGATTTATTTTAACTTATAAAAATGTTACATAGTGTGTCAGGATGAATGTAGATAATATGTTTCCTTTGGCTAGTGAGGGATATCTTCTCATGATAAGGGTCAGACCATTTAAGACTGAGGTTAGGAAGAATTTCTTCACACAGCGAATTTTGTAATTGTCTAGTCCAGAAGGCTACATCACTGAGTATGTTCAAGACAGAAATTGACAAATGTCTGGAAAATAATGTCTTCAAGAAATGGGCCAATAATGCTAAAAAGTGGCATTGAGGTAGATGATCAGCCATGATCTCACTGAATAATGGAATAGGATCAATGGGCTGAAAGGCCTCCTCCTATTCCAATGTTCCTATTTATTTTTCTTTACTGTTGGTCTTTACACCAACGGTGTAATGGATGAAATAGGACTTTGAAGGGAATTACTCTTGGAATAGAACATAGAACATAGAACATAGAAGAATACAGCGCAGTACAGGCCCTTCGGCCCTCGATGTTGCGCCGATCCAAGCCCACCTAACCTACACTAGCCCACTATCCTCCATATGCCTATCCAATGCCCGCTTAAATGCCCATAATGAGGGAGAGTCCACCACTGCTACTGGCAGGGCATTCCACGAACTCACGACTTGCTGAGTAAAGAACCTACCCCTAACATCTGTCCTATACCTACCCCCCCTTAATTTAAAGCTATGCACCCTTGTAATAGCTGACTCCATAGCTGAATGGAAGACAACAGTTACAGCAAACCACAGGGAAGATTATAACTGAACAGAAATCCGCATATGTGTGTTCACACTAGAACTATTGAGTTGTTTATTAATTCCAGACTTGTACAGCTGTTCATTGGAAATTAATTGAATCTGGAAGCTGTCAAGTTGATGAAATGGTCTTTGCAAATCAGTTATTGATTAGTGAAAGTGGCCTCTTCCAGTGAAGTGTGAAGATCTGCTCCAAAGGCTTATGTATAATGTGTGGTAAAGTAAGCCAAGTTGTGATAATACAGTTGGTATGACTGAATTATAAATCACTCCACTTCTAAAAAAAAAGCTAAAGCATTTATTTGCTAAAGTATTTAATATTTCACTAAAAGTGAAGAGCCAGATATTTGCTACCAAAATGGACAGCTAGAGTCAGAAGCTCAGTCAGAGCAGCAACGGGAACAGAGTGGGTCAAGCTCACTCAGAGCAACAACTGGAGAGGAGCAGAGCAAAGCTGAGCTCAGAGGCAAAGCTCCTGAGGTGACTCTGATGCTCTATGACACTTTTTTTCCCCAACTTGGCAGAGCCCCATTGGGGCAAATCAGCAATTTTAACTTGGAGTGCAGTGAAGTGGGGGTAGGATTGGGTGAGGTGGGAATATGTGAGTATAAGATGAAGTCCATGCTGAAAAATCAGAGATGTGCATTTTAAGCAGTCACGTGGCAGGTTGGAAAGCATTCCTTAGTTCTTCCTCAGCTTTGAGAAATTGCTCAGGTTTAATGAAAATAATTACACCATTTAGCCCTCACCACTCACACCACTTTACTGACTTCCTCTCCCCACTCTCAATGGCCTCTCATAACGAGCAAGGCAATTTTTATTTATTTGTTCATGAGATGTGGGCATCACTGTCTCATTTTTGCACATCCCTAACTGCCCTTTCCAAAAATGCTGATGACATGACTTCATGAACCACTGTGTTTTTTAGGCTTCAGTTACACTCAGCAGCTCCCCATGGTCTCTTAGACCTTCCATGACAACCCATGTCCCTTCCATGTCCACTCATGCCATTTGCATGATGCACGTTAATGATGACCCACATAATAACAATGCCAAGTTTGCAACTGTGAGTTAAAAAAATTCCATTCAGAATTTTGTTTGGAAGGAAAAAAAGGTGTTATTACTACCCCATAGAAATTGCAATGAAACAGTTTTCCAACTGCCCTTATTATACATGCTTGGTTGAGAGCTCTGATCTATAAAAACATTAGCTTCACAGAATCTGTTTTGATAAGTGAAGTAAATTGTTCAATTTACTAAATTGACATTTTTAAAGCATTTATAATAAGTTGTTCTTTCGGTGGTATCTTCTCTCATGTCTCAATATCTATTTTGGACAAGATTATGAGACGTGAAGTGCTTGAAGCCTTTGTTATTGATTCACTATTCGTCTGATTGACATTTTCATAGGGTTTTAGGAACAGCAAGATGGTCTAATAGTGCAGTGAGCAAAGTGCCTGCCTCTGACCCTGAAGCTTTACACATAAATCCCACTCCTGGACTTGAAGACAGAGGAAGGCACATTTATACCTGTGATCAAAGAGATTGAGTATCAACTTGTAAGACTTGCTGACATATATTAATGACTGGCTGCAGGAGTGGGAGACTGAGGTGGAATCAGCTCAGTTGGCTGAATGTGGCTCAGATTGGTGCCAACAGCACTGGGCTTAATTTCCATTCCAGCTGTGTCAGAGTTAGGGTCCACCTCCTTGCCCTATTTGTGGTGGAGATCGTGGCATTATGAATTGAACCTGAAGAATATTGGAACAGCAATACCTTTCAATGAACATTTATGAATGAGTGTATCTTTTTCCTAGCAGTAGCACTCTTGATATTATTACGACATGCTCATTGGTTATGTACACTTGAAGACGACAGATAACTGGATCTTAGCAGTTAAAAAGAGCATGAGAGCTATCCTTTGAAAATAAAACTGGGGAAGGAATTTTCCACAGTTTTTGGAACACATTTGCAAAGTGAATGATGAGCAGAATATCCATGAGGTTCAGAACTTTCAAAGATATTCGGAAGATGGCATTAATTTTCTTAAATTTAAGTTGGTTTCTCCAACTAGTGCAAAAGATAGATGTTTTTCAGCTGAATTCCAGCTGAAGGTTAACTAAGACAAATCTTTCATAATGATGAAGTGGGATAAAATGAAAGGGTATGAATTAAACAAATAGGGACAGCTGAATTTTGAATTACAATTTAATATATTTCGTTTCAGCATTTTAGTCTCTGTGCCTTCATTTAAAAAACTCAAAGTTGAAGCAAAGTAACAAAAGTTCAGTTCATGTTGCAACAAAGGTATGAAAATAAATGGTTTAATATAACTTTTACATCCACAGTGCCATATATATGAGGCTTTAACTAAGGACATTTGTGTAATATTGGAAGCATGGAAAGGCATACAACATTCCAATTTTAAAATAATTAAGTCACTACCTAGTACAAAGAAGCTACATAAAGGACATTTAGTTTTTGCTATATATGTATCATCAATAATCACAGATATATCGGACAGCAAGAAATTCTTGCATTACAAGCAGTCCATCCAATTTAAAAATAGAGAATAGTTGTTTTCAATGAGTGTAATATTTTTGCATGGTAATGGCATAAGCGCTTGATACTGGAAATTCAATGCTTTGCCAAAAATCAAATATTAGAGCTACTCTCGCTAAGTCAAACAAAGGAAAAAATAAAATCAATTTCTATCATCCATCTTCTGCAAAGAAATGACATTGAATGATACTCATTTTCAGTGACCAGTGCAGGAAGGATATTGCATTAAATAGAAAATCAATTGAGGAACAAATCCAAAAGAACAGCTAGTGGCATAAATTGCATCACCTTGTCTATTAAATATTTGTTCATCATTACCAGAGACAAAAGGTCAGAAGTATCATTCACTGCAAAGCATTCATCTGATTAACAAATGTGTGGTTATTGACTGGCTTGAGGTGGAAATCTGGATATGTATGTTCAGTCACTCCTGAATGTGTGCCAATACATAGAATTCAATAAAATGCCCTCACGCAAAGCAGCCCAGATTCCAACTGGAATGCAATTTTTTTCTCGTATTATTTGCTCCACGTTACAAATAAGTTCACTGATAAAAATGATGTTTTCAGGCTTGAAGCCTTTCAATTCACATACAGGCTTAGAGGAAAGATTATTATCAGACTGTTCACGTGGTGCAGTTATTACAGTTAATGCAAGCTTGAGCTAAATCTGACTAGGAAATCAGAAGGAAAAAAAAATTTGGAATGTTAAATATCTATGAAAAGCTACTGAGAGTAAGCTCACAGGAAGTTGACCCAGAAAACCAAACTCACTAAAGCTGATATGCTAGTGCCTTGTTCACTGAAGTTTAACAAATATTTTTATATGTTCCAGATAATCCAGACGTTCAATAAAAAAAATTAATAATATCAAATATCAGGTATCAAAATAAGGCATTTGCAAAAATTGGCAAGGTATGAGTTATTTCTGGAAGGTTTATGAAAAGCTAAAAGATATCTATTATTCTTGTTAAGAGTAATTGACTTCAATCACGATACCATCAAGTAAAACCTCAATGGATCAATACTGTGCTGCTTCCACATGAAAAGGATATTTTGTCTGAAAATATAAACAATAACAGCAAGTCTGGATCAAAGGATAACAAATTAACAACTAAATTTGATTAGATTTCTTGGGCAATCCCACTCACTTTCCTCAGTGGAGTGATGATAACTAGAATTGCATATATGAGCCAACTAATAGGAATTCAATAGCTATTAACCTTAATTAGACATCATCTACAGACCTATAACACAATGCTGAAAAAGTTAATACTTTCCCTATTCTTTGATGCATACAATGCAGTTTAAAGCAGCCACAACAGTGATGCACAGCAGGTAGTGATAGCCTGTGCTATTGGGACTGCAGTGTGCATTATATAAATAATGCTGTATGGTTGTAATTGTGCTATGTGTTCGGCAAAACAAGACTTCAAAAGACATTAACAATGTTATAGGGTTGAAGTTTCCCAAAAAATGGCAAAGTGTCAATTCTGATGAGTTCCCCTGAGGGGTTCTATCCTTGAGCTCTGGTGAAGCGTCTCACATAATTCTCACTGCATTTCGTATGCACCATCCCTCTACAGCATTACTCTGGTGCTATTTTGTGTTTGCTATGAGTGGAGGTGCTTACTTTTGCGAGGACCTTCCAGGTTTCCCACATTGGCACCATATGTATGACCCAGCTGTATACAAGGTCAAATACTGCTAGCCCTTGACAGTAGACACAGGAGGAAGAATCTGATAAATAAACACTTCTGAGGGCACAAAAGTGGCACTTCATTGTAAATAGAATATCAAATGCAGAAATATATCAATACTTTTAATCGTCACCTGACCAACTGTCTTTGTAACTGCAGATAATGGAATGAAGCAACACAAACTACCCACTCTTAGCACCGCCAGTCTTGCCCTAATGCCCATCACAAAATATTATTGTTAAACTTGAGACAATTGCATGATGTCAAATCTTCAAACAATTGTTGACATTAACTCCTATTAAACAAGGAAAGACAAAGAAAGAACAAATGAAAAATCTGCATTTACTTCTGGCGCTAAACAGGGTCTGCTTACTTTTAAGCACAAACAAATTTATAGTCAACAAGGAATAACTTCATCAAACTCAGATCTCTGGGAGTTGCACATTAATTAAGTTCTGTCTGGCTTGCTGTGTTCAATGCTGCAGCACTCTATCATGTTGAAAGTGATGTTCCTTTTGCTCAATGTCTTTACCTTCCTCCTCAGAAGACTACTGTTGCTCTCCCAGTTCTTCAGCATCAATCATATCAGTCTTTACCTGCTCCAGTTGTACAGAGTGCAGTATGCAAGGAAGGTGTGGCAAGCTCTGTCAGGAGTCCATCCTTGACTGATCCAAGGATTGGGACTTCATCTTCAGGAAGCTGATCTTCTGACTGATGTTGGCCCTGGTGGAAGAATAGGATACATTGTAAGTATACTCAGCCTTAGTAGGGAGTTGCGTCATGGAGTCAGCAGTCCTAATTGCAGATGGGAATCCTTGCTGTCCTTAAAAGGTATCTGGCCTTTGAAATGAGACAAGACCTTAAACATTCTCAAGCACAAAGGCATCATGGCAGTTTCCATGGTATTTGGTGTAGAGTTCTAAGTCATGGCATTGAAGTCTTCCACCCAGAGTACATTTTGTCCCCTCGCCACCTTCAGTGCTTCCTCCAAGTGTTATTCAACTGATTCATAAGATGAAAGAGGATAGTACATGGTAAACAGGAGATTTCCTTGCCTATGTTTAACTTGAAGCCATGTGACACTTCATAAGGTCTAAAGTTAATGTTGAGGGTTCCCAGGGAAATTCCCTCCTGGTTGTATATCACTGTGCTGCCACCTCTGCTGCCAGTGGGACAGGATATTGTCTGTAAGGTATGATTCCATGATTATGACTATGTCAGGCTGTTGCTTGACTAGTCCGTGAGACAGCTCTTCCAATTTTGGCCCTAACTGCCAGATGTTAGTAAGGAGGATTTTGCCAAGTCAATAGGCCACTTCTGCCATTGTTTTGTTTTGATGCCTAATTCAATGCCAGGTGGTCCATCTGGATTCATTTCATTCATCAGACTTCATAGCAATTGATATAACTGAGTGTCTTGCTTGGCCATTTCAGAGGCTCGTTGAGAGTTAAATATATTAGCATGGGCCTGGAGTCACATGTAGGCTAGACCAAGTGAGGATGGCAGATTTCCTTCCCTGAAAGACATTACTGAGTGAGATGGGTCTTTTTCCCCCAACAATCGACAATAGTGTCATAGTCCTTACTAGATTCTTAATTCCAGATTATTTTTGTTGAATTCAAATTCCACCATTTGCCATGACAGGATTCAAACCTGGGTCCCTGTGACATTAGCTGAGTTTCTGGATTAACAGTCTTGCGATAATACCTCTAGACCATTGCCTCCCCTCCAGATGTGTGTTAATATTTTTCTTTCTTATTACAATCTACAGATATTTGAATTGTAGTGTGGACTTGTGTGGGGACAGTTAGCTCAGCTGACTAGATGACCAGTTTGTGATGTCAACTTTGTGGATTCAATTACCACATAGATGAGGTTACCATGAAGGACTCTCCTCAAATCTCCCATCACCTGAAGCATTGTGACGCTCAAGTTTAACCACCATGAGTTTTCTCTCTAATAAGAAAGCAGCCCTATGGTCCAGGAGGACTATGTTAACTTGGGTAAAATTCAAGTTTTGAGATTATATTGTTCATCAAAAAGTAAGGGTCTCCTTTTATACCAGTAATATGTTCAAAGGGTTGAAATCCACGCTGGATGGTTGGAATTCCTCTGAAGCGCTGTTAGTGTCACTGACACGTGTTGCTGACCAAGGTGCTGAATTCAGCAGGAATTGAATGTCGGAAGTGGGTACTGCAGATGCTCGAGATTAGAGTCAAGATTAGAAAAGCACAGCAGATGAGGCAGCATCCGAGGAGCAGGAAAATTGACGTTTCGGGCAAAAGCTCTTGAATGTCACAGATTATCACAGAATGTCACAGATTATCTAATGAATGTTCCGAAGAAGGAACACTGCAGTCGAAACGTTAACTCTATTCTCTATCCACAAATGCTGCCAGACATACTGAGCTTCTCCAGTAATTTCTGTACTTGTTTGTTTCAGATTCCGAGGTTCCAAAGTTCTTTGTTTTATCTAGTCAGTATTTCTGGCATGTAAATGAGCTAATCGTGAACAAAACTTACTAATCTATTTTCACAAACACTGCTCTCAGAATTAACTAGAGGTACATGAAAAATGAAGGATTTTGAGCCAAACAACTTTCAAAAATGACAGTTACTTGGGTACATGCAATATATCTTTAATACATACACCAGTCCAGGTCATTAATATATTTCAACACTACCTTTAACACTGACTGCTGAGGAACACACTGTACAGGTCCTTCTCCTCTGCAAAACAAAAGCTGCTCAATCCTAGTCTTTGGTTTCTGTCCCTTAACAAGGTTTGAATCCATATTGCACCTTAGAACGCGTGGGTACAATTTTTCCAACAAACCTGTCATGTAATGTTATGCCTTTTGAAAGTTTGTGTACACAACATTTACTCTACCACCCTTAACAATTCTTTCAGTTATCTCAAAGAACACAATTAAGTTATTCTTTATTTGATTTAAACTAATCCATGCTGACTGACTATGCTTCCAAAAAGACAATTACTTTTGTCCTGAAATATTGTCTAAATATTTCTTGACCACACATATTAAGTTCTCTCCTTGTAGTTGCCAGGATTACCCCTTTCTCCTTTTTCAAATATGGCAGTAACATTGACAATCCTTCTATTCTCTGACATCAATACATATTGAAGGAGATTTGGAAGATTGTGGACTGAAGATTCTGGTTAGAACTATTGCAATATCTACCCTCAGTCACTTTGGTTTCATCCCACCTGTCCACCTACATTTTCTATTTTCAAGGAAATCCTATTTTTCTATTTTTATTGTTTCTAAATAAAATCTGAAAGAATTGCAGATGCTGTATATCAAAAACAAAAACAGAAGTTGCTGGAAAAGCTCAGCAGGCCTGGCAGCTGTCTTCACAGATTCTGAGAAAGTGAAGACTGCAGATGCTGGAGATCAGAGTTGAAAAGTGTGGCACGGGAAAAGCACAGCAGGTCAGACAGCATCCATAGTGCAGGACAGTCAACATTTTGGGCAAAGGTCCTTCATCAGGAATTTGGCGGGTGAGTGGGGGGAGAGTGGAAGAGGGCTGAGAGATAAAATGGAGGGTTGGGTGGGGCTAGGGGAAGGTAGGTGGTTAGACGATAGGTGGATGCAGGTAGGGGGCAATGGTGATAGGTCGTAGGGGAGGGTGGAGTGGATAGGTGGGAAAGAAGATGGACAGGTAGGACAGTTCAAGAGGGCGTGCTGAGTTGGAAGGTTAGATCTGGGAGGAGATTGGGGGGAGGAGAGATAAGGAAACTGCTGAGGTCAATGTTGATGCCATGTGGTTGGAGGATCCCAAGGTGAAAGATGAGGCATTCTTCCTTCAGGCATCATGTAGCTTAGTCTCAGTCTGACTTGGGACCTTCCAACCACACAACATCAACTTAGACTTCACCAGGTTTCCACTTCAGTGTCAAATGGATATCACATTTCCTTTTATTATTTGTGCCTGTACAAAAGACTTATAGATTCCTTTTAAATTTAGCTGATAGCCATCTCTCATGCTTTCTGAAACCTGCTTTAGGCCTGTGCAAAAGTATTAAACACCATAAGCAAAATTTGAGCTTTGCATCCCATCAAAATGGCAATAACACTTGCTCCCTGTCAGTCCCACTCATAAAAATAATGTTAAAGTTTGTCAAACACATGGACAGTTGTTATTAGGCCTGTCTTTGCCCTATCTCCGCCCATTATCCATTTCTAACATAACTATGTTACCTCAATACCATTCACTAAATTCACACACTCAGATCCCACATCTCTGACCACAGGTTGCATCACCATGAGATCACCAGGCAGCTTTCTGATTGATTGAAATTTCAGAATGCTCAGCTAACTGCAATGAGCAGAGGAAAGAACAGTCAATAAGTGGAAGCTGTGATTACAGGATCTGATAGCATGTGCAGGATAGACTTAGAAAAAGAAAAGATGTGACTGGGTGGTGAACAAGTAAACAGAGGAAACAGGAAGCTGATATTGGAGGATCTGTGAGCATGGAAGGGAGAGGGCTCAAGGTTAAGAATATTTCAGTTTCGAATTCGTCTGTGGCAGCTCCAGGCACTTAAGAAAAGTTGCTCTTATCATTTTACGTTCCGATATAGTATCAGCTTAGTTTGTCCCGCACACTTGCTCATATTTTGTGCTCTGGATGATGATCCAGCTTCCTTGGTGGATACTCTGGGTCTGTCCTTCCTTTAGATGCTCCCTGTATCTTTTACATTATTCTTGAATCTCGACTGTATTTTGAACCTTACAGTTCTTACAAGCCTCCTTCATTGCCTCATTTTATCTCTACATTATTAGTCAAAGATTCTATAGCCCAGGATGCCCACCATTTAGCCCTCTTCAGAATATGCCTGTGCCATACCTGAACTATATCCCCTTTGAAGGACTATCTTTATTCAATTACAGTCTTACCTACCAAATCCAATTCACCTGGGCAAGATTTAGCCTTCTTCAAGTTAAACTATTTTTACACTTGAATGTACTTTGTTCTATTCGGTAGAGATTCTAAACCTGGTATTATACTCTCTCTTCCCCAAATAATTTCCCACATTCTTTCCCCAGAACTAAAACCAGAACTGCCTCCTTCCCAAATGGAATGAAAACAAAATGATCAAAAAAAATCTGTTGTACTCATTTAAAGAATGAAGCTGGAGGGAAAACAGGAAGAAGGAAGAAACCTTGAATCCAAGAAAGTTGAAACAAAAAAAAATGTTTTCTTACAGGAAGCTAAAATCCTAGTGACCATTGTGGAAATGTCAGAAGCCAAGTGTAAATTGTTGGATATAGTTACCCTCTGATGTCCCCAAAGTCTGAATCAATGGCCATTGAATCAGTGTGGTGGATAAACGAACATGTTATTTTTCCCCGACAATTGAGAAAACAAGTTATGGCCTTTGTGTTCTTGCTTTCTACAAGAAGTAATGTCAGAAATGAAGTATTCTGTGAGATAGATGTCCACTGGTTGGATAGTGAAGATGATATGGGCTTTTATTACAGTTCTTGGATGAAATAAGCAATGATCTGTTAAACTCTGATGAGTTGTGGTCAGGAGTTGATAGTTTTATTTTAAATGGTAGTCACTCCAATGAAGAACATTTTATGGACTTTAACAGATTATATGAAAGACTGATGAAATCCAATTTGTTGATCCCAAGATTGGTACTACTATTCGCATTGCTGTATTCTTCTGCAGTGTTTCAAATAGACAGGTTACTCAATCTCACAACTGTTTAATCCTCAAAGAAGGAAACACTGTTGGATTGGATGGCCACTGCTTTAAAACATCCCAAGGGAAACTGTTTCTTCAACCTGCATAGAGCAGATGAGACAGTAGCTGGTGGGTAGACAGTCAGCCCTTAATTATGGGCAACAATGCACTCTTACAAAACACAAGTTAGAATGAGTAATTTATCCACATGAGGCACACTGCAGTAATATATCAGATACAGTTTCATGACAGAATGTTAAAGGGGCCTCAGAAGCTGCTGGCCATATTGCTTTCATGGACATGTCCGGTGGAAATGAGAATGGCCATCGGCAGAAGCACTTCTCTTTCAAGACGGTAACAACTGCACATGACTTTGTTATTAATCATTCTAAAGCCTTTTGACATTATCTTCATTTCAAAGTGTTTCCCTTCTGCCTCAGTGAGAATGTTGATCCTCCAGTCCTGTAGTCCATCCAATTGACCTCCTGAGGCCATGTCACTTCTACTATCTTTAGGCAAATTCTGAATGGCCTGTTAATTGGCTGCCTTTGCAAGATTGCACTGAAAGGCATACCTCTAACATGAATGGGTTTGGACTCCATAAATGATCCTAATGCCAGAAGATTGTTAAAGTGGAAAAGTAAAGTAATCTGGACAGTGGATGCAGGTATCAATGCAATGAAAACATTAGAGATAAGACAAATGAGGATAAATGCAGCTCTGCAGGTTTGGCTATTGTAGCAAAAAACATAATTGCAACAAAAATAATAGATAAATGAATCCCAGGAATGCCTAGGAATAGTCAATAGACACTTCACGCAGGAGTCAAAGTATCAACATGCAGTGAACTTCACAAAGCCAAGAAGCAACACCTTCAAAATGACTCATGATCAAGAGAATGGAGGCAGATGATAAAAATATTGATGAACCTGAGCAAGCTTTACTGTTCACGTGGAGTTGTAATGCCTGGGGTGAAGGCACTAACTGTGCACTCCCTTACTTATGAGTACTAAGTAGACCTTATAAACTCCATAAGTATTTTGGACCGATTGGTTAAAATGATTTTTTGTTTCAATAAACAGTGACAATCAATGCAAAGTTAATGGATATAAAATACTTTTATTTGATGATAGCACCACATTAAAATGGTACTAACAGTTTGTTTCAAAAATACTGATGATATTTATGCTGTCGAGTAAGCCATTACAAAAAATGTACACACAAAGCTAGACATAGAGCATAATAAGATAGGAAAATTATCATCACCATTAATAAAGGTTAAAAATCCTACTAAAGGATGCAGATGAAAAGTATATCAGGCAAATAGAAGACATTAGAGAGACATGATAATTCTGTAAAACATACTGAAGGATACTGCCATACTCTATTGTAAGGCTTCTATTGGTATATGAATTCAGCATCGATTGCATGGATCAAAGGTATGGGAAAAAGACAGGAATAGTTTAATCCTTCATTTTGTAGATCTAACAATCAGATGCAGTCGTTCCATAAGAGTATAGAGTAAGGAGAAATGGGTTACAATCGACAAAAGCATGCAGTAATGGATGAAGATTTTGTTTGGACGCCTGCAAAATTTCTGACCATAATGGAGGGGAAGTTGCCAATGATGATTTCAGACATGTGTGAAAATATGAACAATATACTCATGAACACAACTAAAAGACCTTCCATCAATAGATGTTGTGAAATGAATCATGGAGCTGAATGATTAAATGCTGCAGAAACTTTTTAACTGATTTACCAGATTGAAAGCTGCTAACCAGTATGTAATAGTCAGTTTATGCACAATATTCACTCCAGACGATTGGATGATATTGTGCCTATTAATTATTTTATTGATAAAATCCCAAATGAAGACCTTTCTAGTCTATGAGATAGTCAACTTGAGCTACAAAATAACATCATTAGTTTGATTCTTTTGCACAGTTGAATACTTTTTGAAAAGAGACTTTCTTCAGGTTGAGGTCTTGTAGATAATTCAGAGAACGGTGAGCCATCGTATAAAACCATCAGAGACAATTTTATCTCAGAGATTTTATGTACTTTAAGAGAGAGGGTCATGAAGGAAAAGTCCCCATAAACGGAATGGGATTATTTGGCACTGCCCTTTTGGTGCTGATCATTTGGCCCCACCGTTTTGGCTCTAAACTGTTTTGGTGCTCATTACTTTGGCGCTGAGCTGTTTTGGTGCCAATACATACAGATAATCATCGTGTGAAAATTTTGGTTTGTCTCTCTTGCTTAGAATGTCTTCAGCCATTTTTGGTATAGGCTCTACAAGAAAATAGAAAGAAAATTGTATCACAGCTTTCCAATATGAAGACAGAAGGGCTTAAGTATCATCAAGGCAGTAGATGACTATTAACAATTGTTAAATGAGAAAATGACTACAAAACGAGATTTGAATCTACAGCAAGTCATTACAGCTTTGACTATCAACTCTTGCTAGTTGAGAAAATTACATTGGGTCGTTAGTCATTCTCTCTTCTATAACCAAACAAGACTGTTTTTTAAATTCTGAATTGGCGTCAAAACAGCTCAGCGCCAAAGTAATGAGCGCCAAAATAGTTTAGAGCCAAAACAGCGGGGCCAAATGATTGGCGCCAAAAGGGCGGCGCCAAAACGTACCCGATCCCCAATAAAGGTATTGGGCATTATCTTAGCATACTCTATCAAACACAACAATCAAATCATTATATTTTATTCCTCATGGTTAATCAGAATTAAGTACAAATGCTTAGACTGAGCTTTTAACAGAAACAAATGAGACCCCTTATACCTCAAATAAAAATGGCATGCATTTATATAGTGCCTTTTTTGATAATAGGTCATCCCAAAATATAGGCAATGGGCTAAATGAATGGAAGCTATGGACTCTAGGTGACACCCATTGGCAACTTATGGATGGGATTGTTCACTGCTACTAGTCCTTCTTTCTATTCTTTTCCAATGCTCTCTGCATTCCTTCTTTCTATGCTGAGTCTAAAAGCTTATCTACTTATATTGGATAGACAACGAATGGATCTGAATGAGAAGAAGTACTTGATTTAGAGAACACATTATACTTCACTGCATGAGGGTAATAGATACAATTAACATTAGTTCAGCATAAATTTTAAAACTCTCAGGAGCCACTGAAGGTACATCTGTCTCCATTGGGACCTCATGTTAGACTGCCTGATTCTCCACCTAAAGAATATGTGATATCGTCATATTGCATGGAGCTCCATGCAACTTCTATATTAACTCTTTCAAAATGATCACCTTATACAAGTATATTCGAATTGTGGTCATTTTTATTGCAAAAGCCAGTTTGCACATTACAAATTTGCATAACCACCGACATACAAATAACCTGTTTTTTTGTGATGTTTCATTAGAAACAATATTGGCCAGGACACCTGGGATACCTCCTCTAATCTTCATTGCAATAATGCTATGAAATGTTTTATATCCACCTGAGGGAACAGGTAGAATCTCAGATTATCATCTTGTCTAATAGACCCCTAACAATGCAGCACTCCTTCAGTATCACATTGTTTTGCATGTTTTCAGATGAGGAATCTGTGTAAGAGATGGTGGTGGATCAAGAGCTGGATTTTGGAGGAAACAGTGATGTAATTTTACTGGATTGTTAATCCAGAACCTCAGGCCAATGTTCTGAAGACATGCAACTGAATCCCATCATGGCAGATGAAATTTGAATTCAATAAAAACCTGGACTTAAAAGCTGGCAAGTGGAAGCATTGCTGTAAAAACCCATCTGATTTACTAATGTCCTGTAGGGAAAGAAAACTGCCATTCTTACATGGTCTGGCATACATTGAATTCCAGACCCACAGCAATGTGGTTGATTGTTAACTGCTCTCTATACAATTAGGAATTGGTAGTAAATGTTGGTTGAGCCAATGATGCTGCCATCCAAGAAGTATTACTGAAAAAAGTGGCAACAAGTGATCATGACCACATGACAGGGCTATCATATCCAAAGATCAGTTGTCTGTTGTGCGTACTCAGCTGACAAATATTTCAGATGAATCCAATGAAGGAAGGGATGTCATAACAAAAGGATGAATGAAAAGTGAATTACAAGTTGAAATATTGGTTGAACATTCAGATTGAAAGCCAAGAAACAAGATCCATAGACTGGAAAAAATGAGATGAAAGGTTGGAAAATATGAAAGTACATTGCAAGTAGTAATAGTCAATCAGGAAATGACTGTGTCAGGAAATGCTTATCAACTGCTGAAAAAATAATGATAATGAAACAGAAAATTATTATATTAAACATAACAACATAATATGAATGTAGAACATATTGCAAAAATGAATTAAACAATGAAATTAAGGTAAGAGAATGATCACACAACAGAATAAGAAGAAATTCTCATGATTGTGATGTGTTGGTGGATGTCAGTAAACTGGAGGATAAATTAATAAGAGTGGAAAATAAAAGGAGTTTGTTGTTCAGAGTCTTGAGTTTATTCTGAGGTACCTGGTAAAAGTCAACATTTGGGGCTTGTGCTGAGAACGTCCTTGCAGGTGGGAGTTCAAACACAAGGTTAGTTGCTTGGGGTGTTGAAGAATGACTAGATGGCATAGATATTAGTGTAGATTGTCACAGAGTTAGAAAGTCACATTGAATGTCTTTTTAGCCCCTGGTCAAATTTTCAAGGAAGTGTAGGTATACAGCATTTCTGCAGTGCAATACTTTTGGAGAAGCTTTTTTCACAAACTTTTCAAAAAGGCAGTGGACAAGGAAGGAAAACTTCGAAAACTGAACAAATGTAGTAACATATTCCAGTAAACGTAAGAGCCCGAATGATGTTCCAGAGTTTGGTAATGAGATCTGTTTTGCTACACTTTCTGAAAAAAAGTTCATTTTTCGGTTGGGAGTATTGTTGATAAGGTCTGTTACAGTTTGTCTTCAAGCAATCCATAGTCCAGAATCAACCAAACACATTAGTGTGGGTCTGAAATTACCTGTAGGCCAGACCAGGAATGAACAGCAGATTCCCCCCTGAAGCACATGCAACAATATAGTAGTTTTATAACCATTATTGATAGGACTAGCTTTTGATTTCAGTTTTATTAATCAGCTGAATTTATGTTCCTCCAACTGTTGTCAGATTTGAACTCATGTCTCCAAAGCATTAGTCCAGGCATCTGGATTACTATTCCAGTTACATTACATTATACTCCCAACCCCTTGCGGCTATAAGCAAATCCCATAATATTTAAATGCTATCAAAAAGGAACATTTTCAGGCATCTTCATGACAAATGTTGATAATTTCTTATGAACTGGTTCTGGAGAATTTGATAAATGTGCTTTGAATACTTTTCAATAAGATTTTCAAATTTGGAGTCAGGCTTGTGGAGCTTTTAAACACAGATGTTAAACAAAGGAAGTCAGGTATAACATTTATATCAACAATTCAATTTAGAGAGTGTCATTCTGGTCAACTACACGTATCCCCTTGTTGGTGAAGCTTGGAAATAGGAACTATTGTGAGGGAAAAAAGAAACCACTGTTGATGGAAAAACTGAAAAGGAATCACAACCCAGAAAATGGATCTCTGATTGAATCAGAGGCAGAGTGGAGCTGTTCACTGTCAGGTTGGGGGAAATCTCTGTGACGTACCTCTCCAGGCTGGTACTAATCATCAGAACCTTTCATATAGAAGCCATTCAGAAGAATTGCTTCATTTCCAAAATCTATTCCTGGCTAGTATGTCTGTTGTTTCGGCTTAAAAACTGATATTCAACAAGGAAAGCATTAATCGTAAAAAAAAATGCCCTTACGATCCAAACTTTGAGCTTTTAGAGCAAAAAAAAACATTGTTTCTGAACTCAATAATTAGCCTCTGGAACCTTATTAGAACATCCATATTCCCCTTTAAAATTCCTTGCATATTATTGTACATCCACTCAGTCTGAAACATTGGGATTGTATCAGGAATAGTATTCAATTCAAGAATAGACATAATTTCTAGTCAGATGTCAGAAACCAATGAGTCAGTTCACTGTATACCCAAGTTCATTGCTTAAAAACAGCAAGTCACTGAATTTGACTGATTCCAAGAACATTTTTTGAGATTTTTAACATAATCTGATACTATTGTGTGCCTAAGGCCAATTCTGTTAAAGGAAAATAGTTTCACAAGATTAATCCTCCTGTTGCAAGGTGCCTAAAGACCTGAAGAGTTTGTCATCAGAAACAAAAACAGAACTGCTCATAGAATGGGCCTCGCAGGATTTTAAAGCTTGCACTAACTTTAAAAAAAAATCAGCAGAACCTTTCAGACGGGACAGCAGGAGATGGTTGCTCCTCTGAGCTCTGCTGCAGTTTGCTGTTTGAACTTAGAAATAGGAGTACGCCATTCAATCCTTCAGGCCTGCCCTGTCTCCCTTTTGGATCATTGCTTTCTTTGCTCCAAATCCCTTAGAACTTTACAGAATGAAAAGCTAACAATCTTTGCCTTTTTAATTTAAAAACATGGAACCAATTAAAATTAAGTTTTGTGGGGCATGAGTAAAAATTTCCATTTTTGCACTCTGCTGTCAGATTCTCAATTTCACTTCCAAATGGCCTAACTCTAATTTTAAAATTATGCCTCCTTATACTCATAAGAGAAAATAAATATCAGTACAGTATACACCTTAACAAATTCCTTCATTATTTTATTAGTTCTCACTTCAACTCTTTAAATTCTGAGGATGACAAGCAAAGCTGTCCTTGCTTTAATGCTTTCAGGCCTACTGAATCTATATTTCCAAAACCAGTATATATTTCCTGAGAATAACTGCCCTGCATTGATTGTAATGCTCCAGGTGGGGTTTGACCAAATGCATGACTTTATGTACTTGTGTATTTCAATGTTTTGAGACGGAAGTTAAATTGACAATGGCCTTATTGCTTACTTTTTGTCTTAGTTTTGAGATTTATAAACATGTAAACTGAATCCCAATTGCTCCTCCATAGTATCTTTGTTTGCACAGTTTTTAAAAATTCTGTTTGGTCTTTCACAGATTAAAAGCAGACACATTCATACTCGCCCACATTGAAGTGTTCCCCGTAATTTCTGGTTGTATTAAATATGAACAAAGGAAGAGGATCAGGTAGAACTGATAGAAAAACTAAATTTAGTATCTCTGAATAGATTGTTAGTAATCAAGTATATGGAAGAGCACTAGTGAGCATTCTGACCATTCCTTTGAGGAGAAGGCAGACGGAGCAGTAACTGGCCAAGTTGGATTCATCCACTTTTTTTGCAGATGTGACACAGCTAATCATTTTTCCAAGTCATCACAGTATTGTTAATGTGGAGGCGATGCTAGAAGAACCTGTTTAGCTCTGGTGTACAGGCATTCAACACAGTAGCGAGGGAGTTATCAGAATCAATTTTTAAAAAATATTTTATCAAATTGTACAAAATACAAACAAACAGTCAAATGAACAATAAACAACAGTTTACAATAAACAGCAATTTACAGGGGAAAGGGGCAGCTAGGCCAAACCCCACAGTACAACCAATTCACAGGGAAATGTAGACAAACATCAAATCCCACCTTAAAGAGGAAACAGTCGACACAGGCACGTATAAAACAGTCCAATCAATCAAACAATAAAATGGTGCATATTACACAGACACCCCTGGCAAACCAGCAAATGGCCTGGCCCTCCCACTTTCCGGCCACTCAAAGGCAGCCTACCCCTATACCCCTTCCAGCTCTCATTTCACCCTATGCCTCTTCCAGCTCCCGTTTCACCCTAACACACCTTCTGGCCACCTTTAGGACAGCCAGTTCCATTAAGAACCAAGAGTCTTTACTGTGCATTCAATTGCTTCTTAATTGATCAACTTGATTTATTGTCATGTGTACCTTAGTACAGTGAAAAGCTTTGTTTGCGAGCAGTACAGACAGATTGTACTAAGCAAGGACGTACAGATCATAGATTGAAAAAAACTTGGAAAGAGTGAGACATACAGGTTGCACCACATAGGTTGTGCATGAGGCAAGAACAACATTAACAAGATCAACATTATTTGAAGTTAGGGTCATTCATCAGTCTGAAAATGACAGGGAAGAAGCTGTTCTTGAACCTGGTGCATGTGTTCAAGCTTTTACATTATATGGTGAACTAAAAAATTCAGGATTTTGTCAATTAGTGCCTGAACATTTCAAGCAAAGCAGCTAAAGCCATCACTGAAAAAGAAGAATTTTACACTTATATCCTAAGCGTTATATGGTACATTTCTAAAACTATAATTTCAGGACATGTAGGAAAACTTGGATTCCAGGCTGAATAATAATGTTTCTGTGATGTTTATTTATGAATGATATAACAGACAGCTCCTTTGAATTCTGAAAATTGGGACTTAAGATTAGTTTGTATTTGATGATTAACCACTGTCAGAAGATATCCAAACAATTTCTGAAAATACGATTTTCTCCAGTGTAGGCAAAAAACATTGAAATGCTGATAACAAAGCAAAGGAGGGGATAAGGCCCAAGTATGAGTCACAGTGAATCAATTGTTGCAGGAAATGAGATTAGTGACTGAATCCTTGATCTGTGTATAATCAACCCAGAAGGTGTCAGTGAAGCAAAAATATGTAGAAGGAACAGGACTATATTTAAGTCGGCATAGAGTGAAAGCGATCTCATCCTTAACAAAGCAAGGAGTTGCAAATGAATTCATTGAGTGAATACTCTTAGCTGAGCATGACTGGGCAGAGTTTCTATCTCTTAACCTAAACTGACTTGTTTATTCTACAAATTCTGAACAATGAATAGTATGAACAATTAAAATGGTTCCTCTAAGTAACAGTATATCATTTTAGTAATTATATAACCAGAATAGTATTAAAGAGTATACGTTAAAAGTGTTTAGCTGAAAGAAATTGACCATTTCATTCTGTTCTTTCACTTCTCAGCATTTGTGCAGAGTTGCTTACTGCATTCTTGAATTCTAAGTAAATAAAATTAAAACATCTCCTTTAATTGGTTCTTGAATAGCATGAATTTGAATTAAGACAGCTAATCTCTCTTACAAAAAAAATGCCTTTTAGTTTTAGCTGACAATGGGAAAAAGCAATTCCCAGTGGCAAGACTTAGTATATAATCCATTCACAGACATAACTAATAGCTGTCTCGCATCAGAAATCTAAAGAGGCAGTTCTGAGATTAGTGCCAATTGACTGATGTGTCTATTAAAGAAAACATGAACTTTAGATCTTTCATGAGAAGATCTTTAGAATTACATTTCTGACAATCCACTAACCTGTAATTTAATAAAGAAAACAAAAGTATAATAACTCCCAATTGACCAAGTAGTGCTCCGTCCTTTCATGCATATTGTAATTTAGGCTAATTTTGTCCATAGAGTGCATCGTAGCCTTTGTTTTAAGAAGTTGAAGTTGAATAGATCCAAAACATACCAGAGATAAATCTGGACACAGCTTCAGGGTCTCCATCAGTCCATCACCATATCTAAATTAAAAATACAAACACCACGTGAATAAATAATTCAGCTAGACTTGTGTTCGGGTAGTGAAGCCCAGAAAAGGTCCAGTGAACGTATTCTGATACTTATTGAGATGCAGCATATCACTGAGCACAATCAATTTCTGCTCATGTCTTGTCATTTTGCCTTACGTCAACATTTTGCCCCTGTATTATTAAAAAGAGACTATTTCCTTCTGCCAAATGAATTGGAATCACAAGCATTTAGTCCAAATGATAGAGGTCAGTGAACAGTGTAACAAATTAGTGGTCTAGGCTTTAGCTGAAACTTAAATGCTGTTCCTAGAGACTGACTATTAATTCAGGGAAGCTGTTACTGTGGGGCTAGTTAGTAAAGGGCCATACTCTGGGGTCCAATAAATTTCAAGGACAAGAAGAGACTGAAATTAAACTAGTAAGAGGTCAAGACTGAGTAGAGGTAGAGAGAGAGAGAAAAAAATGTTCTAAGATATTCAAACTATTTATGGAAATGTGTTAAGAAAGGTAGAGGGCTGATTTTTTTTTTCCATTTTGGCTAAACTGCTATTGTTCGCTGCCACTTTTCTGACACAACCTACTGCTCATCAGTTCATTAATTAACAGCCAGGCTCCCCAATGCCAGTCTTGTGGAATCGTGCAGCAGGAATGATCGAAACACCTTTTGGCATTCATACCATTGGCACCATATTTAAAGATGGTGCACACCACTTCAGAAACTGCAAACCAGAAATCACTTTTCACATTGTGTTGCAGCATCAGTTGAGGACATTGCCCCAAAACACAAATTATCTTCCCAGCATGCCAACTCGGTTTCTGAAGGATGGAGTAATAGGAGGCCAGTGATGTATCCTGCAGACCAGCAAAATGGCCGTGCTACCAGATCTAAACAGCCTCTACCCAGATAACGGTCCATGCCTGTGCTGTGTTCAGACTAAAGTAAATATTCAGCAGAAAGAAGGATAATTATCTTCTGTCATTTGAAAAGCTAATTGCCACCATCTTCTCTTTGCCCTCTCACACTCACAGGATCACCACTCACTTTAGCTTTGTCTCCATATCTGTGAGGCTGAAGCTGAGGAGGATAAGCAAAGGCACTCCCACCAGACCAGAGTCATCTAGATGCAAAACACCCAGAGGCTGACTGGCCAACTCGTCCAGACTAATAGGGTTAACTAATGTAATGTAATCTAATCTAATCTAAACTATAGAGATTGTTTTATGCACCCCAGCCACATGGGCAGCACAGTGGTTAGCACTATTGCTTCACAACACCATGGATCTGGGTATGACTTCAGCCTTGGGTGACTATCTATGTGGAGTTTGCACATTCTCCTCATGTCTGTTTCCACCAGATGCTCTGGTGTCCTCCCAGAGGCCAAAGATGTATAGGTTTGGTAGGTTAGCTATGCTAAATTGCTCTGTAGTGTTCAGGGATGTGCAAGTTATGTGGATTAGCCATGGAAAGTATGGGGCTACAGGGATAAGATGGGTCTAAGTGGGATGCTCTTCAGAGGGTCAGTGTACACTTAATGAGCCAAGTGAACTCCTTCTATATTTCTATGATTCTAACTGTGGATATTAGAACTGCACTTGGCTGTTTTGTAGAGATCTTTGAGGACACCACTAGTCAGGCACACAAAAGGGTATCAATAGATATTGTATACTTAGATATTCAATAAGCTGCCGTACAAAACTCTAATATGCAAGATAAGGGCTCATGGAGTTGGAGGTGATATATTAGCAGTGGTTAGGAAAAATGGGGCATTTTCAAGTTAGCAGGCTATAACTAATAGGGTACCACAAGGATCAGTGCTGGACATCATCATCATCATCACCACTAGAGTTACAATCTATTTGGTGACCGAAAAGAAGAGATGGAGAGTAATTCGGGATTGCATCACAACATTACTGAAAGCCTCGTCTTCACTTAGTGTGTCGTGGTATCTTCTTAAATGGCAAGGAGTGATTATCCAAACTGGCCTGCATTGCATCGACTCCTCTTTTACAAAGGACATGGGCATTGCTGGCCGGTCAGCATTTATTGCCCACCCCTAATTAACTTTGAGAAAGTAGTGGTAAGCTGCCTTCATGAACTGCTGCAGTTCCCGTGCTCTAAGTAGATTCACAATACCGACAGGGAGAGAATTCCAGGATTTTCACCCAGTGTCAATGAAGGAACAGCGATATATTTCCAAATTGGGACAGAGAGTGACTTGGAGGGGACCGGCAAACAAATGTAGCCCTGGAAGTTTTATCAAATGGCTTACTGCTACATGTCAGCCAATACAACCATCCTTGTGACAGATAATCTTCCTACACCTCATTATCAATTGAAAGATGCTTTATTGTCAACTGAACAGCCTCAAACCCCCCAACATCCCCCCCCCCATAATTTTTAATATTGTTATAAACTGGTAAAGTGCATATTCAAAGAAAATGTCAAAATAAACAATTTTTCATATCCATGTGATTTTTTTCAAATCAGCACCCTGGAGATTTATCTTCAATTCCTGGAGAGTCAAAGCCAATCCACACACGTTCTCTTTCAAACAAAAAGGCTGCCTGTAATATGTAGATTTTTTTTTTGGTTGGCAGCAATGTGCAGAAACTACCAGCACCAATGAAAACTGAGACCATGAGGGAATTAGTCATGCAGCCACGTTACAATCGTGAAAATGAGGTGAGTACACACATTTTGATTGTTGCCCACCTCATTTATGTTGGATCTAGGTCTGCTGTGAATCACAGGCCTGTGCCCAAAAGATCAGACTGAATGAATTTCCGAGCCGGATAGTATGGAAGTGACATAAGTGGAACGCAAGTGAAAATCAGAAAGCAAGGATAAATGAATGAACAGCATCTAACTTCAGCAGCTGTACTCTTACCCTCCTGCAATTGTGGCTAAAGTGGATGAAGGAGATAAAACTGATTCTCATGAGTTGTCAGTCCTATGTGACTACTCAGTTATTGTCCAAGACTACATTGTAGCAAAGCACAAAAACTAATAACTGAGATGTCACCTAGCTCATGTACTGAAATGACATCAATGTTAAGACCTTCACGAGTAATGCAATTCACTCATGGTTTATCATTTGTCATTTAGTCAACTATTGCAAATCTGCTGTTTTTACAATCAAGCAGAATGGGTAGTTTGAATCATTCGTTGAATTTTCCAGCATTGAAGAACCCCATTCAGCCTGTTCTGGCTCTTTGAAACAGCGACCTACTTTATCCCACTGCCCCCTGTCCTTCCTTACTTCTTTGCTAAATGGAATGACATCAAACCAAACATTTGCAAGAGGCTCTGCAAGCAATCTCAGTTGCTGAACTAAATCAAGTAACTCTAGTTCATCCAGGATTTTATTTTCTATTGGAAACACAGCAGTTCATGACAATGTGGTGGCAAGACTAATTGAGGATTTGACCAGGATAAGCTAAAAAAAAATTACATCAGGAGCAGCTTCTTTTAGAACTCCAAAATTATATCGTACAATAAGCAGAACATCTTGAATCATTCACAGGATTTGGGCCAACATTTATTTTGCATCCATAATTGGCCAAAGGGCAGTTAAGAGTCAACTACATTGCTGTGAGCCTGGAGTCAAATGCAGGGCAGACCAGATAAGGATGACAGGTTTCTTCCCGAAAGGATATTAATGAATGGGATGGGTTTTCCTGACTATCAGCAAATAGCTTCACGGTCTCCACAAGACTCTTAATTCCAGACTTTTACTGAGTTCAGGTTCAACAATCTACCACAGCAGGATTTGAAACCAGAACATTACTTGGGGTCTGCATAAAATGCTAGTGATAATACCATTAGATTAGATTAGATTAGATTACTTTACAGTGTGGAAACAGGCCCTTCGGCCCAACAAGTCCACACCGCCCCGCCGAAGCGCAACCCACCCATACCCCTATGTTTACCCCTTACCTAACACTACGGGCAATTTAGTATGGCCAATTCACCTGACCTGCACATCTTTGGACTGTGGGAGGAAACCGGAGCACCCGGAGGAAACCCACGCAGACACGGGGAGAATGTGCAAACTCCACACAGACAGTCACCCGAGGCTGGAATTGAACCCGGGTCTCTGGCGCTGTGAGGCAGCAGTGCTAACCACTGTGCCACCGTGCCACCCACCATTGTCTTCCCGACAGACTGCAGAAATTTCATTGAGACTTATGACAATATGTTAGTACCAGCAAGTCATACAAAAATGCTGTATTCGTTACCAGAATGAGACATTCACATTGCAACTTGCTCAGCTAATAAACTAGCCATATAGCTGATCAGAGTCAAACCGGACCAGTAAAACCACAATTTGGCTTATTCCAATTTTACTGGAAAATTCCCAGTAAACTTCCCAAGGTATAGTGAACAACATCATGCTTTTCCTTCAGTTTACCATTATTCTACTGAATTAGAAAAGAAGCAATGTAGACTGGAAGAGGTTTTTAGTTAATTGCAGAAGAACAGGATATTCAGGATGCTTGTGTTAGCGTCTACAGTTTAAAATTAGGAATTCCATGAGCTTCATAATGCCAGTTTCCCAAGTCATATTTGGCAACTAACTTTACAGTCTAGAATAAGTTATTAAAAATAAATATAAATAAATTCACATTTGTAATATTTAGGGCAATTTATTCTATCTAAATATTCTAAGTTTGATTTTTTTTAATCATGATTTTTTCTTAAGATGTCTAATTGTATCCTTCCCCATATGGACTCAATTCTTCCACAATCATTTCCTTCTCAATGTATATGTTTCATATTCATATACACATTATATCAAATGTAAAATCCATCCAGTAAGCCTTAGCCCATCTGATGAATTGCTCCAATTCACTTTGAATATTGGTAATCTTTATTCCCATAATTTTGCCATATAGCTCATCATCAGCAAAATTTATTTATGACAAGTGACAGGATTCATCAATCATTGCAGTCCGCCAGAATATTTTCCACTTATTTCCATCTCTAATTCCCAAACCAGTTTTGTGTTCAGATTGCAAATGTGGTATTCCTTTCATGAGTTAGTAGGTGTGAAATTTTAAAACCATTCTTAGAAAACATTTGATGTCTTATTCAGTTATTTAACTCCATCACTAGAAAATTGCAGTACATTAATGAACTGCAATTTATTTCTTCTGAATTCATGTCAGTGACTCCTCATGGCTTCCGCCATTCAATGAAAGTACAGTTCCTGTAGTGACAGAGCTCTTAAAGTATGAACCAATATCTAATTCATTTCTTTTTTGGCGATCCAGGGTGAACTGGATGAGTGATCTGTAATCATTTGATTCTCTGTGATTTTTATAAAGGTGTAATAATTGCTGGGTATTTTCTGTTCTGCATTCCTGTCTTAATTATCCTGTATGTTTTACTCATCCATATATCTTTCATTACCTGAACTTTCTGATCTCACATTGTCTACTTGAACCAAAGCAGTTCACTCGAAACATCTTCAGTTTATGATGAAAGGTTAAAGCAGAAAAATAGATTGATTTTCTTAGGTTTCCTTTGCCTAAATCTCACCTAGGAATGATTCAATGATTTTGCTAATGCTAACTTTTCATTTTTGTTCTATCTCCATATAGTTAATATTATTTAATCGTAACAATTTTGTTTTTAAACATGTCTCAGCACAGCCTGATTAGAATATCAAAGGGTGAGAAATGTCAGATTCATTGCATTTGCCTAATTTGCAAGTAGACCATACAACTGAAGGGATACATACCTCAAACTGAACATTTCACAAATTTAAAACCTGTTTACACAAACAATTTTTCACAATTTCATTCTAAACTTAAAGTGGTAATGTTTAACAAGAACAATACATTGTGTTAATCAATTTTTCATATATGCATTAACATTGTGATGTGTGTCTATATGTAAAATTATTATTGCTGAGAAATATCAAAACCAGCATTACACTATAAAAGGGTGGCTCCGAGTGCATACTATGTGCAGATAAGTCAGACTTATTTAATGGGGTTTATCTGAAGCAGGCCAGATTGTGATGAGCCAAGCAAACTGCGCAAGTGAAAATGTAATGAAAATGTCAACAGCACTTCAAAGCTGCTCCAAAGTTAGATTACTTACCATAATAATTTTGGTATCAAAGTGACAACCTTTTACACTCACATGCAGAGACATGCATGTACCTGTAAATCTCCAGTTGTGAACATAGACAGTTTACCAACAATTTATTTTCCAACAAAATTTGTAACAGCAGTGCCACCACAGCTCAAGGACTGCAAAAGAAAAATTAAAAGCATGTATGCTAGTCAAATTTAAACCATATAAGCTTGTTCTAATGATCAATAAGTAACAAGACAAGATTGTGAAGGAAATTATTCATAAACATTTAAGGCCTGTAATTCTTTTTTGAACTTGAGAAGACATCACTTTATGTCCCATCATTTCCAATCAAGTTCTTCAACTTAATTGTATCCTTTAATAATGACTTCTGGAATGATAAAGCTGACGTAATTCCCTTTTACAATTCAGGGATAATCAATGGCAAAAGAGAACGATTGGTCAACCGACTGTCAAATGATGGAAACCGAAGTAATTTTGGAATCTATCCAGTAAATTATGACTGTGACAAAACCTATCTTTTTGAATATCATATGTAAGCCATAAAAGTACAGAGCAATTGCTGAAATATAAATCCAGACAGCTGTGCAATTTTCCAGATGGCAATATAGGAAAAATACTTGTGATCAACCAGCTATTTTATCTTACAATCCAAATAGAATTACATGCCTGAGACTAAGACCAAAGACCAGAAGATCTCCAAGCAGAGTAAGGCCATTCAGCCTGTCAGGTATATGCTCCGCCACTCGCTCATGGCTGATATGTTTTGCAACCCCATTGACCTGCCTTCTCCTCATATTCCTTGATTCCCTACTAATCATGAACCTATCTATTTCTGTCTTAAATACTCAATGATATAGTACCCATAACCCTGTACAGCAAGGAGTTCCACTGAATCACCACTCTCCCACTGAAGAAATTCCTCTTCATCGCAGTTCTAAAACTTCATCGCTTCACTCTGATGCTGTGCCCTTCTGTCCTAGTCTCTCCAACCAGTGGAAACATCTTCTCCATATCCATGCTATTTAGACCTCTGAATATTCGGGAAGTTTGAGTCAGATCCCCACTCGTTCTTTAAAACTCCATCAAGTACAGACCCAGAGTCCTCAAATGCTCCTATACAACAAGTTCTTGATTCCCAAGATCATTCTGGTGAACCTCCCTCTGTCACCTCCAAGATCAGCACATCATTTCTTAGTTATAGGGGGGCAAAACCTGCTCACAATATTCCAAACACAGTCTGACCAGAACCTTGTACTGCTGAGGCTGTATATCTCCACTCTTGTATTCCAGCCCTCCTGAAATGAATGCTTGCATTGCATTTGTCTTCCTAACGGCCAAATGAACCCTCATGTTAACCTTAAGAGAATGCTGATATGGGACTCCTAAATCCCTTTGTGCTTCAAATTTGCAAAGCCTTTCCCTCCTTTAGAAAATAGTCTAAGCCTTCCCACCAAAGTGCATAACCTCACACATTCCCACATTTTATTCCATCTGCCACTTCTTTGCCCACACTCCTAACCTGTCCAAGTCCTCCTGAAGCCTCCCCATTTTCTCAACACTACTTGTCCCTCCACTTATCTTTGTGCCATCTGCAAAATGAGCAACAATGCCCTCAGTTCTTTCATCCAGATCATTAATTATTCACCAGAACAGTTGTGGTCCCAATATGGGCCCATGCTAAACTCCACTAATCACTGGCTACCATCTAGTAAATGACCCCTTTATCCTTACTCACCTCCTGCCAGTCAGCCAATCCTTTATCCATGCCAGTACCTTGTCCCTAATACCGAGGGCTTTTTTCTTATTCAGCAGTCTCCTGTGCAGCATCTTGTCAAAGGACCTACTGGACATCCAATTAGATCACATCCACTGGCTCTCCTTTGTCTAACTGCATATTAGCTCTCAAAGAATTCTAACAGATATAGAACACAGAACATAAAACATAGAACAATACAGGCCATTTGGCCCTCATATGTTGTGCCAACCTTTTATCCTACTCTTAGATCAGGCTAACCTACATACCCTTCATAGTACTAATTTCCATGTGCCTGTCCAAATGTCCTTAATGTATCTGACTCTACTACCACTGCTGGGATTTATCTATGTTTATGTTTTTCAAAATTTTCAGCACATCCTCCTTCCTAACATCAACCTGTTCTAGCATATCAGTCTGTTTCACACTGTCCTCAGAAATGTCAAAGTGCCTCTCAGTAGTGAATACTGAAGCAAAGTATTCATGAAGGACCTCCCCCACTTCCTCCAACTCCAGGCGTAAGATCCCTCCACTACACCTGATCGGTCCTACCCTCACTCTGGCCATCCTCTTGTACCTCATGTAAGTGTAGAATGCCTTGGGGTTTTCCTTAATCCTACTCGCTTTTTCATGCCCCCTTCTAGCTCTTGTACTCCATTATTTAGTTCCTTTCTGGCTACCTTATAACCCTGTAAAGCCCTGTATGATCATTGCCTCCTCAACCTTAAGGGAAACTTGTTTTTTCTTCTTGACTAGATGTTCCACATCCCTTATCAGCTAAGGTTCTTTCAACGAATATCCCTTCCTTGCCTCAGTGGGACAAATCTGTCCAGTATTTTCAGCAAATGCTTCCTAAACAACCTCCACATTTCTGTTGTACATTTCCCTGAGAACATCTGTTCCCAATTTCGGCACCCCAGTTCCTTCCCTCTCCATGAGTATAGTAAAAGTCAGGGAGTTGTGATCACTATCACCGAAATACTCTCCCACCGAGAGATCTGACACCTGGCATGGTTTGTTGCCAAGCACCAAATTCAATGTGGCCTCCCCTCTAGTCAGCCTATCTACTTATTGCATCAGGCAATAGACTTATCAGGCATGACCTCCCCTTGATGAAGCCATGCTGATTCTGCTCTATTTCACCATGCATTTCCAAGTAATATGCAATCTCAGTCTTAATAATGCAATCTTCTTTTATATCACTAGCTACCTGACTCATATTTCATCTCCTCCCCCCTTACTGATTTTGTTTTAGTTATCTCTGCCTTGACCTTGGAGTGCAGGTTCATAGCTCCTTGAAAGTGGAGTCGAAGGTAGATAGGATAGTGAAGAAGGCGTTTGGTATGCTTTCCTTTATTGGTCAGAGTATTGAGTACAGGAGTTGGGAGGTCATTTTGCGGCTGTACAGGACATTGGTTAGGCCACTGTTGGAATATTGCGTGCAATTCTGGTCTCCTTCCTGTTGGGAAGTTGTTGTGAAACTTGAAAGGGTTCAGAAAAGATTTACAAGGATATTGCCAGGGTTGGAGGATTTAAGCTATCAGGAGAGGCTGAACAGGCTGGGGTAGTTTTCCCTGGAGAATCGGAGGCTGCGGGGTGACCATATAGAAGTTTACAAAATGATGAGGACATGGATAGGATAAATAGGCAAAGTCTTTTCCCTGGGGTCGGGCAGTCCAGGACTAGAGGGCATAGGTTTAGGGTGAGGGGGAAAGATATAAAAGTGACCTAAGGGGCAACTTTTTCACGCAGAGAGTGGTACGTTTATGGAATGAGCTGCCAGAGGATGTGGGAGGCTGGTACAATTGCAATATTTAAGAGGCATTTGGATGGGTATATGAATAGGAAGGGTTTGGAGGGATATGGGTCCGGTGCTGGCAGGTGGGACTAGGTTGGGTTGGGATATCTGATCGGCATGGACGGGTTGAACTGAAGGGTCTGTTTCGATGCTGTACATCTGTATGACTCTGCTGGTTTTTAAAAGGCTTCCTAATCGTTTTCATCACATTATGTGCTTTTCCTTTTGCTTCTATGCTGTCCCTGACTTCCCATGTCAGCCATGTTTGCATTCATGCTTTCAATCTATGTGACAACTCATTTACCTTTATTGGTTCATATACTGCATATCACATCTTGAGTCCTGCATTGTCTGTCCCTCTTCTCATCATTGCCCTGCTAGCTGCTATGTCAGAAGTTAGATTCCTGGTTCTTTGCATTCTGTCTGATCTGTTACTTGTTCTGGAAATTTTAATAACCTCTGCTGAGCCTCCCCACCCCGCTTGAACTTTTTCCATAATTTTCCATGCAACTGAACCCACCACTCAACTCTTTAATTTAAAGCCCTATCAACAGCCTAAGTTGTGCAGTTTGCCAGGACTCTGGTCTCAGCATGATTCAGAAATCACGTCCCATCAGAACAACTCTCTCCTTTCCCAGTACTAAAGAAGCATGAATTTGAACCTGGATCTCTCACAACAATCCTTAAGCCATGTGTTTACCTTTTTAAACCTTGTTGACCCTGAGCCAACATGCTAATGACTGAAGTAGTCATCCAGAGATTATTCCTTTTTGATTCTGTTTTTCAATTTAGCCCCTAGCTGCTCACCAGAACCTCTTTCCTCATTCTACCTATATAATTCGTACCTAGATAGGATTACAACAGCTGGATCTTTCCCCACCCATTCCAAGTGCCTCTGCAGCCCCAGATGAAATATCCTGAACCTGGCACCAGGCAGGCAACACAGCCTCCAGCGCACTCGATCCTGGTCACAGGGAACCGGGTCTATTCTCTGATCTTGTACTATCCCTGATTACAACTACATTTCTCTTTTCTCCCTATCTCTTGAATGGTTCCCTGTACCATGGTGTTATGGTCAGCTTGCTTATCCTCCCCACTCTCATCCATTCAGGGAGCTAGAATCTCAAAACTGTTAGACAAGGTCAAGGGATGAAGCTCCCTCAGCATTACCTCCTGCATCCCTCTATCTGCCTCACTCCTAGTCACACCCTCCTGTCAATGACCACTGACCAAATTTGAGGTTGTTCATCTCAGGGGTCTGACTGCCTCTTGAAACAACATCCAATTAACTTTCCCCCTCCCTGATGTGTTGATTTGTTTGAAGTTCAGACTCCGCTCATTAACTCTGAGCCAAAGTTCCTCAAGTAACCAACACTTGCTACAGTTGCGGTCACTGTGAACCACAATGGGGTCCACCTGCTCCCAGGTCATGCAGTTACGACATATCGCCTGGTCTGGCAGTTCTATTTTAATCATTGAGTTCTAAAAATGTCATACTGGTCTTTTAGTTTGTAGCCTGTAAACATTTCCCTTATTTACTTTCAATCTGAAAGTTGTTATGGACCAGGCCAGCCCCCCTCAAAACATTTCAAGAAAGTAGCCCAGACTCCAACTTTGCTTGTTGTTTTAAGCAGGTGAAATGTGGATATTCCAGAAGTGATGCAGTTGGTTAAACCACTTCGTTTCAAACAAAACAGAATTTATTTCCAAGATTACCAAATGAAACACAAACAAAAGAGAACAGAATATAGAATAACTTAACATGTCTGAAAACCCAACAGATTATCCCAATTTAATGATGTTAATCCAAATACTTGCAACAATCCCCAAAAATACCCCCTTGACACAAAAGGAAAACTCAAACACAGGGTTTTACTGGCGAGATGTCAGAGAGAGAGAGGATCAGCATGGACCTGCTTCTTTGGGTCCAGCAGCTTCACAATGCCTGACTGCTAAAAACCAAACCAAACCAAAGTAGAGAAAAGCTGAACTGGAAGAACTGGCCACTCTCCTTTAATTGTAGTTTTTTTTAAAGAACTTGAAAGCCTTTTTTGCTGAGGCAGTATCTGTTAGCTATACTCAAACTGGCCCTAAAACCCTTCAAACCCAGGCCTTTTGAAATCACTGCTTTTACAACCTCTCTGAGAAAAAAAGCCAAGGACAGCATAACCTTGTTAAATGAGCAGCATTGTCGCAAAATAACCTACCATAGATAGTCCAATTAGTAATTATCAACAGCCAGTGAACTTGTGGTCTACCTGTGATGTCACTCTTTTGTGCTTGGTTCCAATCCTGGGCTTCAACTTATCCTGTTTAAAAAAAATGCTACCAAAAAGCACCTTCTCCCCTCTGTACCAATTTCCCACATTAACTCCAAATTCGCCAAACGATATATTTACTCAGGCCAAGTCTCACTCCAGATATGATCTCTCCTTCCTGATCGTGTGCCTTTAACAGGTCCTTTCTCAAACACAGCTGAGATGACCCATACTCATTAAGCTTCAAGAGGAATTAATGCCTATTAAGGTCCCATTCCGGCTTCAGGTGATTGACTGATAACTGTCCCTCAGTCAGCTGAATCATCTACCTTAGTAACCTTTTCACTCGTCTATTGAATTTTAAACTGTTAAAACAGAGAAAGATTCACCAGTTCTATTCCCATGCTGCCTCCAAATTCCATGAACAATACACTCAGTTGGGCCTGTCTCACGCTGGATGTCATCTCTCCTTCCTGACCACACGAAGCAAGACAAGCAGAACTACAGGAAGTCTGGTAGCTCTGGCGGATGGGGCAAAGTACAAAAAGGCAAAGCAGCAATGCTGTGATCATTCAAGTAGGCTCAAGGTGAGTGAATGCAAACAAAACAAGTGAAACACCGAGAGATGTAGCCCTCCATGGCCAATCCACCTAACCTACACATCTTTGGATTGTCAATAAGAGGTCCCTGAACTAATAACATTTACTTTATTGTCCAAGATGAAATAAAAATCACACAAACCAAAGTGAATGTAAGAAGTTACAACAAATTACTGAAGTTATTAACAATCTTTTGAGCAAACATGACTGGGCTGTCAAATAAATAGTTTAATTAAAATGAAATATGAACAGTTTACTGTTTTAGTAGGCCAGCTAGTGTAGGTATACTCTATTAAGATAAATAATATTTAATTTTCTTGTTAAGTAATTTCACTTCAGAAGATAACATTTAGTATGATGATGAAACAGAGCTTGAAATGTAATGAATTAACAGGGTAATTAGCATATGTTTTGTCAAACAAGATATAATCTTACAAAACCATACATCAAACTAAATACTTCAGAACATTTTGTCTCAGAAATTTCTCAGCCAGGCTGTAATGTAGAGCAATAATTCTCTCCTAAATGTAACAGCTGTTGAACTAACACCAACAATCCTACAGGTGCAGTACATGATGTCTATGTTGTGGAAATCTTACACTTTCTCAAATGTTATAGAGTAATAGAGTTGTACAGCATGGAAACAGACCCTTTGGTCCAACCCGTCCATGCTGACCGGATATCTCAACCCAATCTAGTCCCACCTGCCAGCACCCGGCCCATATCCCTCCAAACACTTCCTATTCATATACCTATCCGAATGCCTTTTAAATGTTGCAGTTGTATCAGCCTCCACCACTTCCTCTGGTAGGTCATTCCATACACATACTACCCTCTGTGTGAAAAAGTTGCCCCTTACGTCTCTTTTGTATCTTTCCCCTCTCACCCTAAACCTATGCCCTCTAGTTCTGGATTCCCCGACCCCAGGGAAAAGATTTTGCATATTTACCCTATCCATGCCACTCATAATTTTGTAAACCTCTATAAGGTCACCCCTCAGCCTCCGATGCTCCAGGGAAAACAGCCCCAGCCTGTTCAGCCTCTCCCCATAGCTCAAATCCTCTAACC
>NC_057722.1:28672631-28686925 GCF_004010195.1 Chiloscyllium plagiosum | reverse complement strand
CCACCTTACTAGTTTAAATCCTCCCAAGCAGTTCTAGCAAATTTCCCTGCCAGTATATTAGTCCCCTTCCAATTTAGGTGCAATCCATCCTTCTTGTACAGGTCACTTGTAATCCAAAAGAGATTCCAATGATCCAAAAATGTGAATCCTTCTCCCATACACCAGCTCCTCAGCCATGCATTCATCTGCTCTATCCTCCTTTTCCTGCCCTCACTAGCTCATAGCACTGGGAATAATCCAGATATTACTACTCTTGAGGACCTCGTTTTTAAATTTCTGCCTAACTCTCTGTAATCTCCCTTCAGAATCTCAACCTTTTCCCTTCCTATATCATTGGTTCCAATGTGGACAATGACCTCTTGCTGGCTCCACTCCCCCTTGAGAATGTTCTGCACCCTCTGAGACATCCCTGATCCTGGCACCAGGGAAGCAACGTACCATTCTGCTTTTTTGCTGCTGGCCACAGAAACGTCTGTCTGTACCTCGGACTACAGAATCCCCTAACACAATTGATCTCTTGGAAGCTGACATACCCCTAGTTACATTACAGCCAGTGTCAATACCAGAAACTTGGCTGTGCGTGCTACGTTCCCCTGAGAATCCATCACCCCTTACATTTTCCAAAACAACATACCTGTTTGAAATGGGTATAGCCACAAAAGACTCCTGCCCTAGGTGCCTACCTCTCTTACCCTTCCTGGAGTTAACCCATCTATGTGATTGTATCTGAGACTTTTCCCCCCTTCCTATAACTGGCATCCATCACATACTGTTGCTATTGCAAATTCCTCATTGCTTCTAACTCTCTCTCTAACCTATCCATTCGATCTGATAAGATTCACATCCAACAGCATTTATATAATCCGCAGTAACCCTTAAACTCTCTTTAAACTCCCACATCTGACAAGAAATGCATATCACTGCAAAGGTCATTTTTGCTCCTTCGCAATCTACAAACCCAGAAAATAACACCATCTTATTCCTCTATAAAACACTGCCCCAGGTTAAATTAATAGTTATGGCTTATATTTTAAGTTTAATCAAGAGACTTATCTCCAAAAACATATAATCAAGAAAGAACCCACTCTACTCACTACTGCAGCCTTTCTCTTGAACTTATCTGATTCTGCGCTGTGAACTTCGCCCAAACAGGTTCCTCCAAGATCAGTTGTGAATTTCACTGTTTGTTAATTTTCCCAGAAGCACTCCAATGTCAAGCGATACATGAATTCAAAAACAGCAAAGGCAGTAACTGTGCAGGTTCTCTCTCTCTCTCTCTCTCCCCTGCACTGTCCTCACCATGTGCTTCCTTTGTCTGTTCCTCTCCCTTTTAAAACTGCTGTTGTTTTGACTTTTTTTTCCAAAGTTCCAAAACAATGCAACAGCATATAAAACAGTAATTGCTGCTCCTGGAATTCGAGGAAATCACCTCCAACACCTAAAATACCTCAAAAAAAGGAGCAGCTGTTACAGCCAGAAAGTTTTCCTGTTCTCTTGCACTTCATTTTGTTACTGATAACAATCCTCAAAATCTTTTCAAAGGAACAAGAAGATAATCCTTTGGATAACTTCAACTTCAAATTATTCTGATTTGATGGTGCAAAAATAGTTGGACAAGTAAGTTATGAAGAAGATATCAAGAGTCGAGGAAGGAATTTACATATGTCAGGTGAGTGAGCAAAATTCGGCAGATGGAGTATTATGTGGGAAAAAGTGAACTTGAGCACTTTGACAGGAAGTACAGAAAAGCATGATGCTAATTAAATGGACTAAGTCTGCTGAAGTCAACAGTACAAAGTGATTTGAGTATCCTGGTACTGGAATCACAGAAAGGTATCATGCAGGTACAGTGAGTGACAAAGAAAACAACTGAAACATTGGTATTTAATGCAATGCAAATCAAGTATGGGTAAGGAAGTCTTGATACAGATCCAGAGGGCCTTAGCCAGATCTTATCTGGGGTATTGCATTCAGTTTTGCTCGCCTAGTTATGAAAGCATATAATTTCATTAGAAGCATGAGGACCATAGATTAGGTGAATAACCAAGGACCTTTCCCCAGTGTAGGAGAGTTTAAAACTAGCGGTATAGATTTAAGGTCAGAGGGGAAAGATTTAAAAGGGACGTGAGGGGGGCAATATGTTCACACAGAGGGTGATGCATATATGGAAAAAGCTTTCAGAGGAAATGGAAGAGATTAGTACAATTACAACATTTAAATGACATTTGGGCAGTACATGGATAGGAAAGGTTCAGAGCGACATGGGCCAAATGCAGGCAAATGGGACTAATTCAGTTTAGGAAACCTGGTCTGCATGGACTAGTTGGGCCAAACAGTCTGTTTCCGTGCTCTATGACTCTATGATTTTTAGCAGTTCAAAGAATGCTCATTTAACTTCATGAGTTGATGGAGCTGTCTTATGAGCAAAGGTTGAGCAAATTGAGAAATGCCCACTGGAGTTTAGAAGAATGAGAGTCAACTTTATAGAAGAATGAGATTTGATTTTATTGAAAAATAAAAGATATTGAGGGGACTTGACAGGGTGGATGCTAAGAAGAACATTTCCCAATAAGTGAATCTAGAACTAGCAGGCACAATTTAAATTTTAGTGGTCTACCATTTAAAACCAAGGTGAGGAGATTTTATTTTCCCTCATTAGATCATTTGGTTTATAGAATTCTCCTCTGCAGAGAGCACTGAATACATTCAAGATTGACGTAGATGGATTTTAGTCAACAAGATGGTAAAGATTCATGGAGGACTGACAGGAAAGTGGAGTTGAGAACACAGTCAATGCAGCCATGATACTGCGAGGCAGCAGTGCTAACCACTGTGCCACCGTGCCGCCCTTGATTTTAGTCAACAAGATGGTAAAGATTCATGGAGGACTGACAGGAAAGTGGAGTTGAGAACACAGTCAATGCAGCCATGATATTATTGAATAACAGAACAGACTCAAGGGGCCAATAACTAAATCCACTTCCCAATTATTGTGATTTCAACAGAAATCCAAACTGAGGAGATGCAGTCTCAATAATCACTTGTATTTTTGATAAAGTTAGAACATTTCATAGGTAACTCAGTAACAGATATTTGTTTTAGATGAAAAATAAAATTTAACTGAAGTATTCCTTTGGATGTTTGCAAATTAATTCCAATATTTATTATAGAGTGGTATAAAGACACAATACTTCTCTTACACTCCACCATGTACTAGTCACTTAAATAAATTTTCCACAATGAATTCAAAAGACTCCTCCTAGTGGAACTGCTCAGTGTAAAGCAATTAGTCCAATAATATACAAGAGCTTGCAAGGTAATATGTATGAGAAAATATAATAACGAACAACATCAATCATACATGCCATCAATATTTCTGAATTATTTATTAGTATCTGTAGTTACCTTTTTTTCCATTATCAAGGACTTGAATCTACAGATATTCCTAAACAATGCTGCAGAATCAAAACAGAATCTAATGATATTCTCAGAAATAAGTAAACACTGATTGCAAGGTATCCCATTCTTATATATGTATACACAAGATTAGAACATAGAACATTACAGCTTGGTGCGTACGAGGCCAAATACGTTTTACCGTCTTGGTGGTTCCTCATCACCTAATGCAGGCCGAGTCTAGCAGTTACATCCTTTTGGATTCAGTCAGCTCAGTCATTAGTGGTGCTACAAAGTCACTTTTGGATATGAACATAGAAGTCCTTCACCCAGAGTTCCTTCTCTTCCCTTGCCACCGTTGTTGCATCCTCCAAATGTTTTTCAACATTGAGGAGAGCAAATTCATTAGCTGAAGGGTGGGGGATGGGATGGGGTTTGGTGGTAGCTAGCAATAAACAGGAGGTCTCATTGCCATATTGTCATTAGACTTGATAGGCTCCAGTATCAATTTTGATGACTCCCAGGACAGCTCCCTCCCCACAACTGTATAACAAGGCTATCGCCGCTGTTAGGTTTGCCCTGTCAGTGGGACAGGGTACAAGTGGTGTCTGGGGCATTGTCAGTCTTTTGAAGAAGGACCAGTGAACTCTGCTTTCTCTTCATAGATGCTGCCAGACCTGCTGAGTTTTTCCAGCAATTTGTGTTTGTGTTGCTTGACTTGTTTGTGGGTCAGGTCTCCCAATTTTGGCATGAGCTACCAGATATTAGTGAGAAAAAAATTGGGCTGACAATGAGGCTGTTTAATATTATCATTTCAGTCAATTGGTTGGTGCAAGGTGTTCTGACTAATACCATTTCTTTAATCAGGCTTTATAGTAATTAAGTACAACTGAGTGCCTTGCCAACATTTCAGAGTCAACCACATTGCTGGTATCTCTTGTAGACCACAGCAGATGAGAATGATCTGTTTGTTCCCTAAATGACAGAGTCATACAGTCATAGAGATGTACAGCACGGAAACAGATCCTTTAGTCCAACTCACCCATCCACTAGATATATTAAATTATTCTAGTCCAATTTACCAGCACTTCGCCCATAATCCCTCTATACCCTTCCTGTTCATATATGCATCCAGATGCTCTTTAAATGTTGTAATTGTACCAGCCTCCACCACTTCCTCTGGCAGTTCATTCCATATATGTACCACCTTCTGCGTGAAAAAGTTACACCTTAGATCAGTTTAAATCTTTCCCCTCTCACCCTAAACATATGCCCTCTGGTTGTGGAGTCCCCCACCTTAGGGGAAAAAAACTCATCTATTTACCCTATGCATGACCCTCATGGTTTTATAAACCTCAAAAAGGACAACTCTCAGCCTCTGACATTCCAGGAAAACAGCCCCAGTTTATTCAGCCTCTCCCGATAGCTCAAACCCTCTACCACTAGCAATATCTTTGTAAATCTTTTCTGAACCCTTTCAAATGTCAAAACATCCTTCGAATAGGAGGGAGATTAGGATTGCATGCAATATTCCAAAAGTGGCCTAACCAATGTCCTAAATATGGCCTCCCAACTCCTATACTCAATGCTCGGACCAATAAAGGAAAACATACCAAACACTTTCTTCACTATCCTATCTACCTGTGACTCCACTTTCAAGGAACTATGAACCTGCACTCCAAGGTCTCTTTATTCAGCAACATTCCCTAGGACCTTACCATTAAGTGTATAATTCTTGCTCTGATTTGCTTTTCCAAAATGCAGTACTCACATTTATTTAAATTAAACTCCATCTGCTACTTCTCAGCCCATTTGCCCATCTGATCAAGATCCTGTTGTAATCTGAGGTAAACTGCTTCACTGTCCATTACACCTCCAATTCTGGTGTCAACTGCAAACTTACTAACTATACCTCCTATGTTCATATCCAAATCAGTTATATAATTGACAAAAAGCTGTGGACCTAGCACCAATCCTTGTGACACACCACTGGTCACAGGCTTCCAGTCTGAAAAGTGACCTTCCACCGCCACCCTCTGCCTTCTACCTTCAAGGCTGTTCTGTATCCAAATGGTTAGTTCTCCCTGTATTCCATGTGATCTAACCTTGCTAACCAGTCTACCATAAGGAACCTTATTGAACGCCTTACTGAAGTCCCTATAGATCGCATCCACTGTTCTGTCCTCATCAATCCTCCTTGTTACTTGTTCAAAAATCTCAATCAAATTAGTGAGACATTCCCAATTACAAAGCCATGTTAACTATCCCTTATCAGTCTTTGCCTTTCCAAATACGTGTAAATCCTGTCCCTCAGGATTCCCACCAACAACTTGCCCACCACCGAGGTCAGGCTCACTGGTCTATAGTTCCCTGGCTTGACTTTACAGCCCTCCTTAAACAGTGGCACCACGTTAGCCAACCTCCAGTCTTCCAGCACCTCACCTGTGACTATCGATGATACAAATATCTCAGCAATGGGCCCAGCAATCACTTCCCTAGCTTCCCACAGCGTTCTCGGGTACACCTGATCAGGTCCTGGGAATTTATCCACCTTTTTGCATGTTAAGACATCCAGCTTCTCCTCCTCTGTAATATGGAAATTTTCAAGATGTCACCATCTATTTCCCCATATTCTATATCTTCTATGTCCTTCTCTACACTGATGCAAAATATTTGTTTAGTATCTCCCCCATATCCTACGGTTCCACAAACGGGCTGTCTTGCTGATCTTTGAAGGGTCATATTCTCTCCCTCGTTTCCCTTTTGTCCTTAATATATTTATAAAATCCTTTTGGATTCTCTTTAACCGTATTTGCCAAAGTTATCTCATGTCCCCTTTTTGCAGTGCTGATTTCCCTCTGAAGTATACTCCTACTGCCTTTATACTCTTCTAAGGATTCACTCGATCTCTGCTGCCTATACCTGACATATGCTTCCTCCTTTTTCTTAAGATCAGTGAAACCAATAGGTTTTACAGCAATCAATGCTCCTCACCATTAGGCCAAGTTCTAATTCCAGATTTATTAATTGGCTTGAGGCAGGGTACTCAGTCCCCACCTCCTTACAGCATTAGTACAACCATGGGCAAAAGAGCCAAACTCCTGAGGGCCGAAAGTGTCTGCCTTTCATATCAAGGCAATATTTGCCTAAATGTGACATCAAGGAGCCCTAGCAAAGCTAGAGCCAATGGAAATCAGGGGAACATTCTCTGCTGGTTATTGTCACACCTGGTGCAAAGAAAGATTGTTGTGGGTGGTTGAATGTCAGTCAGCTCAAGTCCAGGACATGTCTGTTAGAATTTCTCAGTGTAGTGTCCTTGGTCCAACTATCTTCAGCTGCTTCATTGATGACCTTCCCTCCATCAGAAAGCCCGAAGTGGGGTTGCTCACTGATGATTGCACAATGGTCAGCAGTATTTGCATCTCCTCAGATACTGAATCAGTCCATGTCCATATGCATGAAGAAATTACCAATATTCTGGCTTGGGCTTACAAGTGGCACGTTTACATGTGCCAGGCAATGACCATCTCCAACAAAGGGCAATCTAATCATTGTCCCTTGATGTTACCAGCATTAAATTCCCTGTCATCAACATCCTAGGAGTTACCATTCATTAAAAACTGAACTGGACTATCCACATGAATACTATGGCTACAAGAGAAAGCCAAAGGCCAGGAATCCTGTCTCTCCCAAACCTATCCATCAACTACAAGGCACAAGCCTGGATTGTGGTGGAATAGCCCCTATTTGCCTGGGTGAATGCAGCTCCAACAACACTCAAGAGGCTCAATACCATCCAGGAGATAAAATCCATCTTCCTGGCATCCCACTCAATGCCTTTGACATTCACTCTTTCCACCACCAATGTACAGTGGCAGGATTATGCATCATCACAGGAAGAAAATTCCTTTCCCTAACAGCATTATAGATGTAACTACACCACATGGATTGCAACACTTCAAGAAGTCCACTCACTACCACCTTCCCTAAAGCAGTTAGAGTTAAGCAATAAATGCTGGCCTAGTCAGCAATGCCCACGTCCTGTGAATTAATTTTTTAAAAGTTCAGTTAAAGGCAGATGAAGGCTTTAAAGACTGCAGCAAAAATACTGCGAAGGCTGAGAACAAAATAATTCAATAAGTCATTTTATTGATTTGTTCTGAAAGTCGAAACAATAAAATACACAGCAGTTAAGCTCAGCACATACTTCAGACCCATTACATGCATTGGTGAATGGGTTGTATATTAGCATAGCACGAGAAATGGTCTTCTGATGTTGTCTCACGCACATAACTCGGACGGTATACAGGGAGCTTTATTTTGGACCAAAATGAAATAAAATCTCATTTCAGAATCTCATCTCAAAATTGGATGTTTATGCAGTTATTCCATTTAAGTGCAGTTTTTCCAGTGGGATTCCCTCATCTCATAAAAATTTGAATTGCAGTCTTTAACCACATTGATTGAATGCATATTTTAAAAAAGTTACCAGTATAGACAAAGTAAAAGAAAGATGACTCAGCACTGAAGGATTTTCGACATTGATTCTTTAAGAAGGCTGAGCTTTACAAGAACTGCAACCAGCATAGATTGAAGAGAATGAATTAATATTCTGAGAAAGAAAAAAAATGAAGTATTTTATGGAAAGAGTGCAAGATTTATGTGCAAAATTCCAGGAGCTTTGATTTTTTTTTAAAGTAAGTAATTGGACAGGAAGCTTAACAACGACGATATAATATTAGCCACTTTCAATACATTTAGTAGAAGTTCCTTTTTACTGCATTGGAATAAACTTCAAATCGGAATTAAAATTAATTCAAATTGAGATGTAAGTATTCAGAGTACTGAATAAAGATACAAAATAGAAATCTGCTTTCATTGATTGGCAATCTAAAATAACTTGACATGGACAAGGATCTTTTTGGAATGCATCAATGTTTCATTTATCTTTTCCACTGTTTTCAATCATATACTGCAAAATCTGAATTAACATTCTAAAAGTGGCCCCAGAAGATATCACACTGCTTGGAAATTGGAGAAAGCCCAAGAAGATTGTCTAAAATTTAATAAAATTCTCTCCAAAAGTACTTTCAATGTGAAGAAAGCAAAAGTTCATACTGACCATTTTCTACTTCACAGTTTGGTGATTATTAGTGGATTTATTGCAGGTTTCATTGTCAGTGGGTCTAGTCTGTTCCTCCTGGTGACAGTGTGGTGGTTTCAGCGGTGGTTCTGGTTCATTCCTTGTGGTCATGGCAGCAGCTTTAGGCAGTGACTGAAGTGACAGTGACTTGAGCAACAGCTTCATCGTTGGCGACTTGGTGAGTCCGCTCTGTCCCCCCTTGTTATGATGTGGAGGTGTCGGTATTGGACTGAGGTGGACAAAGTTAAAAATCACACAACACCAGGTTATAGTCCAACAGGTTTATTTGGAAGCACTAGCTTTCGGATTGCTGCCCATCATCGGGTTCCACAACTACCCGATGAAGGAGCAGCACGCCGAAAGCTAGTGCTTCCAAGTAAACCTGTTAGACTATACCTTTTTTAACTTTGTCCCCCTTGTTATGGCAGCGTTGCAATGGATTCAGTGACAGCTTTGGCAGTACAAAGTTAAAAATCACATGACACCAGGTTATAGTCCAACAGGTTTATTTGGAAGCACTAGCTTTCAGAGTGCTGCTCCTTCATCAGATTGTTGTGGAACCTGATGAAGGAGCAGCACTCCGAAAGCTAGTGCTTCCAAACAAACCTGTTGGACTATAACCTGGTGTCATGTGATTTTTAACTTTGTACGCAGCAGTCCAAGACCAGCGCCTCCAAATCATGGCTTTAGCAGTGGCAGCACGGTGCGTCCAGTTCAGAAATCCCTGCTTTGGCAGTCCCTGGGCGACTTCAGCCTGTGGCCACTCCATAAACTCAGGAGCTGTGGAGGGAACAACAAATGAACTTTGTCCTAACTTGGTCTCAAATATTACTTTCTATAATTTTCTGTAATTAAAATGGCATTGACGAGTACACATCTCACTGTATTTTCATGACAATAAATTGCCAATCTATTCTATTCTATTCCAATTGAAGAAGTCAGTTCTCGTGTTACTCAGTTCATAGTTCATAGGAACAGAATACTGGAACTCAAAACTCTCACTTGGAAATATTTTATGGCAATGATAGAGAGATTTTTAACTTTTAAACTTTATGGCCATAAAATATAAGTCTGAAGAAGTATGACTTAACAGACATAACAACATAAAAGGATTAGGAATCAAATGTGTTCATTGCACAACTGATTTAAGCGTAATCAAATAAAGCAAGTTACCATAATTTTTTCCAATTAATTTCAATAGTTAATGCTTGGACAAATTCTGCAGTACCTATGTGAGCAACCTAAAATTACTGATGTTTTCCACAAGTTAAACTATATGTTCTAAACTTTAATGTTGAACTGGTTTCAGGAATCTAGGGTCTCCACAATGGCAAATATCAGATATTGCTGTTTAGAAGGATTGATTGTCACTGGACCATGGCAAAACATGTTGGAAGAACAAAACCTCTCCATTCAAAACTCCACAGCAACATCCCTGTGCTGATGATATTTAACAAAAACGAAGAATGGGACATTCCACTCCCTGGTGTGGTGTGGGCAATGGCAAGGAAGTTGGGAAGATGCAGCAAGAATGAAAAGTATCAGAATCTGGAAAAATGAGAAAAAAACTCCTGATTTTAGTCTTTAAGCTTGAACAGACTTTCACTACTAAGACATGCCTGCCTAATTTCCATGCATTTGCATCTCTTTATTGGCCTAACTCACTTAATTTCTATGCCATTTCAAACTCTCCTCTCCATCCCTGAGAAACCACATGGCTCCAAATCCTGAGAGGTAAATCAAGGTGACTACCCAGTAGCATCAGCTTGCTGTTTGCTTCCCCAGGACTTGATCCAAAATCTTCATCACAATGCTCCTGCTTGTTCTATGGACAATGTGCTCCTCCATCCTTCATTCAAGCAAGTCAGCATCAGCAAACCACCAGCACTGTATCAAACATTCCCTGTTTAGGTGCTGATTCATCTGCTGTATTCTTCATACAATTTGTTTTAACACCATGGAAATAAATGCCGAGAAATTTATTTTTGGTGCTAATAGGAGGTGAATACTTAATATCGTTGCATTAATATCCTTTATAATAAATTAAATAAATCAATTTTATCATTTGAATAGTGGCCAGAGGAATGTCAAAACAAAGGACATAAGGATGAGACATAGAAGCATTAGGCCATTTGCCCTTTTGAGCTTGCTCTGCAATTCAATAAAATAATGGCCAATTATCTGCATCAAGTTTTATTTCCTGTCATAGTACCATGTTAAATTTATTGCTTTATTAATTGGAAATAGATTTACTTTCTGACTTTGCTAATAAAAATCAATAAACCTGTCATCATTACAATAAAACTTAAGTGCACCGAAACGTGCCTTGTCGAACAGACATGGCTAGCTTGGCTAGCTCTAGTGTAAATTTAAAATTGAGTGCACTATTATTAATTATCCACATCATCACAGATGCATTACCAATCAAGTATTAGTACTATATTGATTGTGCCTAACTGGATGCAAATGGTAGGCATTCACCAAGTGTTCACTTGGGTACCTGTAAGTAGGACCAGACTAGAAATGGAGTTGGAGTTTAGATGATGCTTGTTTGTAATGTGCCATAAGTGGCTCAGTTAGCAACACTTTGAGTTTGAAAATTGTGGGTTCAATTACTCCTGGATTTGAGGACAACAATCCACAATGATAATTCAGTGCATTACTAGAGGAGTGCTTTACTGTTGGAGTTATAGTGTTCTTGATGAGGTGTTAAGCCAAGATACATCCACTTCTCAGGTTTGTGTAGAAGATCCTATTGCCCTATTTTGAAGAGAAATGATAAAGTTATCCCTGTTGTCTTGGCCAATATGTATTCATTAAATTAAAGAAGAATAGTCATTATCACATTGCTGCTTGAGGACTCTTGTGCACATTGTTTGCTGCATTTCTTACAATACAACAACAATAACACTTCAAAAAAGTACTTTGTTGGCTGTAAATACTTTGCAGTGTTTAGTTGCTGTGAAATACATTAAACAAATGCAATTTTTTTTTAATGTGCAACTCTGAATATATGTTTGTAGAAGTGTGTGAGAAATGGTTCTAGTTTTAGCCTACATCACCATGTCTCTGGATAAATTTGTTTTTATATGAATTTTTAATATGGTGAAAATACTTTAAAAGTAATAAGTTGAACTGAACTTATGCTGGCAAGAGGAATGGGTCTAATTTAGTTATTTCCAATTCTGCAAAGTTTAACCTAAAGTTTAAGTAAGTAAAGGCAAGTCCTTCTATTCAGTTTTCAACAGCCAGATATACCAACAAGTCAATGGCACATCGATGGGCTCCTCCATCTTAGGACTAATAGCAGAAGCAGTCTTTCAGAGACTTGAAAACACAGCCCTTCCTCAATCTAACTGAATCTATGGATATGATACGTGGACTACATAACTATCATTATCGAACGTATAAGACTACTGGAAATGCACCACCGCATTAACAGTATACTCACAGACACCAAGTTTATCAGGGAGGAAGAGATCAACAATCAACTCCCTTTCCTAAATGTCATGGTTGAATGGATGGCCAATGGAGAATTTATAACCAAAGTATCCAGGAAACCCACCCACACAGACCAGAACATCCACAAACAGAACTGTGTCAGGTCACTATTCAAAAGAACCGTGACACACCACAACACACCCGAACTGTGCAAGGAAGAGGAAAAACACTTACACAAAGTCTTTGCTAACAATGGATACCCCATCAGCTTTGTCCGCTGATGCTTGTTCAATAGACAACGCCAAGAAGACACTGTACTTACCAACACACTGGCCACCCTACTCTATGTGAAGAACATATCAGAATTAACCACAAGGCTGTTATGACCATTCGGTATTATGGTGGCACACCAACCAACAACCACACTATGCCAACTACTTAGAAGGGCAAAGGACACCATATTCACAACATGTAGGACCAACATGCTGTACAAAATCCTTTGCAAAAACTTTAACAAGCTCTACATCAGACAAACTGGAAGAAAATTAGCCATCCAACTTCACAAACACCAACTGGCAACTAAATGACATGATCCACTCTCCCTCATCTCTCTACACATAGGTCAAAAAGGCAATTAATTCGACTATGACAAAGTAACCATTCTAGGACAAGCCAACCAGAGACATGCAAGCGAGTTCTTGGAAGTCTGGTTTACTATCAAAAAGGCCATCAACAAACACATAGCGATAGACCCAGTGTACAAACTGCTGCAGAGAAGACCTGGAAGTGACAGTGACTCCAACAGACTGGACCTCATAAAAACCAAGCAGGACAGAACAACAGCACTTCATGGAAGTTGCACTGATGATGTCACTCAGCATGGTAACAAAATGTCTGCATGATAACCCAGCAGCTGGGTGAGCTAACCAACTATCCCTTCTATTCAGTGTTTGATTCCATCTTGTTTTAGTTGATTTTTGCAAAGCAAGTTTGTCAAAGTGAGCCCTCACTGCTATTACAAAAGGCCTAGATTCTCCCTCCATGGACATTGGGCTGTCCCACTGATTTAAATTGCCCCTATTTTCTGCCCATGCCTCCCCAAAATTCTGTCCAGGCATGGGAGACTTTCACCTTTCTTCATCCAATTAAATAAATAGAGCAATGGAAAGCAAACCTAGAGTAGATGTAAATGCCTACAATTTATAATACTTCTGTCAAGTAAACCCAAGGAATATTTGAGAGAGTTGTTATGGGAGTATTTATACATCATCCTGAAACTGCCTTGTCCATGCAAGAGATGCCAGGATGAAGTGTCAGTGTATGTTCTGTATTTGACAGGTTAATTTTTCCAAAATCAAGCAGACTAATACTACTATAATTGAATGACAAGCAAATCTTGTACTGAATAAATTGCTACAGTAATCGTTGTGGTAAAGAGCCAATTCTCATTTTATATTAGCGTAATGCCCATATTTATAGTGCTTTTTAATTAACAAAGCAATTAGCTAATATGCTAAATATTGGTTTGCTTCTAAGCAGTCTTTTTTGACAGTGGGAATTACTGATCCACCATAATGATAATAATAAAAGCCAAACTCAATTGCAGGAATTGGAAATGAATTCTAAAACAGGCTCTTAAATAGCAAACTGACAGACGTTATCAGAGGAGGAGTTGTTCATGCAAAAGGATTGGTTGGCTACAATTTGGGGATGCTGCAAACTGTACTTGATGATTTAACTTAGATGCAAGAAAGTTGGTTAAAGAAAGTAGGAGTATATTTAAGAGGGAAATCAGGAGGGGAAAAAGGGGACATGAGGTAGCTTTGGCAAATAGAATTAAGGAGAATCCAAAGGGCTTTTACAAATATATTAAGGACAAAAGAGTAACTAGGGAGAGATTAGGGCCCCACAAAGATCAGCAGGGCAGCCTTTGTGTGGAGCACAGAAAATGGGGGAGATGCTAAATGAATAGTTTGCATCAGTATTTGCTGTGGAAAAGGATATGGAAGATATAGACTGTAGGGAAATAGATGGTGACACCTTGCAAAACGTCCAGATTACAGAGGAGGAAGTGCTGGATGTCTTGAAACTGTTAAAGGTGGATAAATCCCCAGGACCTGATCAGGTGAACCCAAGAACTCTGTGGGAAGCTAGAGAAGTGATTGCTGGGCCTCTTGCTGAGATATTTGTATCATCAATAGTCACAGGTGAGGTGCTGGAAGACTAGAGGTTGGCTAACGTGGTGCCACTGTTTAAGAAGGGTGGTAAAGACAAGCCAGGGAACTATAGACCGGTGAGCCTGACCTCGGTGGTG
>NC_057722.1:28662620-28672015 GCF_004010195.1 Chiloscyllium plagiosum | reverse complement strand
GAAAAGATTTACAAGGATGTTGCCAGGGTTGGAGGATCTGAGCTACAGGGAGAGGCTGAACAGGCTGGGGCTGTTTTCCCTGGAGCGTCGGAGGCTGAGGGGTGACCTTATAGAGGTTTACAAAATTATGAGGGGCATGGATAGGATAAATAGACAAAGTCTTTTCCCTGGGGTCGGGGAGTCCAGAACTAGAGTGCATAGGTTTAGGGTGAGAGGGGAAAGATATAAAAGAGACCTAAGGGGCATCTTTTTCACGCAGAGGATGGTACGTGTATGGACTGAGCTGCCAGAGAATGTGGTGGAGGCTGGTACAATTGCAACACTTAAGAGGCATTTGGATGGGTATATGAATAGGAAGGGTTTGGAGGGATATGGGCCAATTGCTGGCAGGTGGGACTAGATTGGGTTGGGATATCTTGTCGGCATGGACGGGTTGGACCGAAGGGTCTGTTTCCATATTGTACATCTCTATGACTCTATGAATATTCCAAAGGTAACAGTGCTGCTGGAATTTGATTTTATGATGCTTTTTCAACATGTGCATTCTTTCTTCCTGTTTGTCATACTGTTAATTGTTCTATGAATCCATCATTAATAACAATAAGTTGTGATGTTACGATCACAGTTGAACACTTTGAATGGATGAATCAGAACCCATACTGAAATCTGACTTAGAGTCATAAAGTTATACAGATGTACAGCACAAAAGCAGACCATTCGATCCAACTCATCCATGTTGACCAGATATCTTAACCTAACCTCGTCCCATTTGCCAGCACTTGTCCCATATCCCTCGAAACCCTTCCTATTCATTTACCCATCCAGATGCCCTTTAAATGTTGTAATTGTACAAGTCCCACCACTTTGTCTGGCAACTCATCCTGTACACGCTCCACCCTCTTTGTGAAAAAGTTGCCCCTTAGGTCCTTTTAAAATCTTGCCCCTCTCACCCTAAACCTATGCCCTCTCGTTCTGGACTCCAACACCCCAGGAAAAAGCCCTTGTCTATTTACCCTATTCATGCTCTTCAAGATTTTATAACCCCTCAGCCTCCGACGCTCCAGGGAAAATAGTCCCAGCCTATTCAGCCTCTCCCTCTAGTTCAAATCCTCCAACCCCGGCACCATCCTTGTAAATCCTTTCTGAACCCTTTCAAGTTTCACAACATTCTTCTGATAGGAAGGAGACCAGAATTGCATGCAATATTCCAAAAGTGGCCTAACGAACGTCCTATACAGTGCAACATGACATCCCAATGCCTTTACCTGATGCTCTGACCAATAAAGGAAAGCATACCAAACACCTTCCTCACTATCCTATGTACCTGTGACTCCACTTGATAGATCATATTTTGTCTTTTTTTTTATTGAATGAGGTGGTCTTTCAAGAAACACAATGCTGCAAATTTAGCTTTGACAATAAAATAGAAATTTATTATGTGGAAGAACTAAATGTAAATTAGAATAAATCAAGCGATTTGAAAGCTACACTAATATACGATCCCATCTATCCCAACACTGCCACTTTGTAGTAACCAAATTTCAGAGAGAGTTTCGCTCCCAGTCACATATTTATAGGTTTGACTTAAATATTTCTTCCAATTCTTGGTCTTGAGAGTTAGATAGCCTCTTCCTCGATGATTTTCACATTTTGTCATTTTCAAATAACCTGTTCAGAGTTCAAGCCAAACACTTCTGGTGTGGTAATTCAAACTAAAAGGCTGAGGTAACCTATTTCCCAAGTGTTCTGAACTAACTCCTCACTCAAGACGAAACTGCTCCTTACATATCACTTCACTGATGACTTCAACAATCTAACCTAAACTGCTTTCCAAGCTATGGGTTTTTACATTAAGAAAAAAAAGCTCAATCCCTTATTCTCCTAAACTGAAACTAAGCTAATGTTTATAAGTGTTTATTCTGTCTGAGCATTAAATATTCATAATGCAAAGAAATTCCCATTATCACTTCAGGAGCACTCTCTTTCTTTCTCTCATGCTGGTTTTAAAAAGAAGTTCCCAAATACTAAGTTGAACAATGAACCTGGTTGTACACACTGACTAAAGCCCATTTCACTAGCTGAAAAATCAAACTGCAAATGAAATTACGTTAATGTATATTTATAAATCACTTACCTCATATTACATTAGAAGGGTCTATTTAAAAAAAACTTGCTAAATATAATTTCCTTACTGTGGAGTCTAGGAAGTTAAGGAGAGTAACTTGGAGAAATGTCTTTTCTCAGAATTGACAGTGCATGAAATGCTTGCTACAGGTGGATACAGAGTTGGGAGGGTCTTTAATTATGTTGATTGCTTTCCCAAGGCAGCAGGAAGTATTAACGAAGTCGATGGTTGGAAGACTGATTTTCATGATGGACTGGCCTATGTTCACAACTCTAATTTCTTGCAGAGTGCGGCATAGCAGTTGCCATACCAAGCTGTGATGCATTTGGATCAGATGCTTTCTATGGTGTATCTCTAATAATTGGTAAGAGCCATTGTGGACATGGTGAACTTCCTTAGCCTTCTGAGGGTAGGGGAAATGGGTCAGTGTGGATTTGTTGGGCCAACTCTGTTGATGTGCTTTTTGGACTGTCGCATCGATATGGATGGACCAGAACAGATTATTGGTGACATTTACTCCGAGGAACTTGAAGCTCTTGATCATCTCCACCTTAGCTCCACTGACCAAGACGAACAAAAGCAGCACCATTTAAAAATTACACTTCAACTCAGACTTTAGCCTAGGTTGGAAACATATTAGGCCAGACTTTTCAAGGATGGCAAACCTCATAGATTGCCACTCCAACTCTTTTTTTTAATGGTTCATTTCGGTTCGGAACCGAAACCTGCATTTGAAAAGATGAAAGATAAACAATCCAGGTTTATTCTATATATCATTTCATGACATTAATCTTTTGCTATAAATTCTGTGTCTTATGATCTTATATTCTACAACCATGGGCGGCACAGTGGGTCAGTGGTTAGCACTGCTGCCTCACAGCACCAGGGACCTGAGTTTGATTCCAGCCTCGGGTGACTATGTGGAATTTGTACATTCTCCCGGTGTCTGCATGGGTTTCCTCCGGTTGCTCCAGTTTCCTCCCATAATCCAAAGATGTGCAGGTTAGGTGAATTGGCCATGCTAAATTGCCAATAGTGTTAGTCTGGGGTAAATATAGGGTAGGGGAAATGGGTCGGTGTGGACTTGTTGGGCCAACCCTGTCGCCACACTGTAGGGAATCTAATCTAAAAAAAACACCTGTTAAAGGAGCAGTGCTTCCAATTAACCCTGTTGGACTATAACTTGGTGTTGTGATTTCTAACTTAGTCCAATACTTACTAGATTAATGAGCAGATTCTTTTGAATCACTTGTTGTGGTTAACTAAAAGGCAGAAAGACAAAGGCAAGCATTATACCATTTCTCATCTGACCAGAACATAATTGCAGTTACAGTGTAATCTACACTATAGATAAGTGGGAATTTATTTACTGCAAAATTAAGATAGACAACAATACACTAGGCTATAATATTGTTTCAGTACAGCTTCTATTGTTAATCATTATAAAGCTGGTTTTTGTTTAGTTTTTCTGCAGCAATGCTAGGAAAAGCATAACTTATTTGAATACAAGTGGTTTTTCCATGGATTTGGTTCCCTATTTTATTAGGCAGAATTGTTCATTTCAAAGCAAAAAGATTACTGAATTAATTTTACTATAAGCATTTAGAATATAGATCTTACTTCATAAATCCAAAATGCAATTATACTAGATGATGTACAGGCCTTCTACTGATTGTGTGCCAAAACGTTAATAATAGTCAACAATGATTTATTCAAAAATATTTGCATTTACATGAAAGGAAAGAATAATTGGACGGGATTGTGCTGTTACAGCCATTAAGTTAGGCTGTGTGTTCATAAGCCACATTTTCTTAATATAATGGAATGTGCTATCCAAAGATTGACAACAATTAATGAATAAGTTACATTTGTGGCTATTATCACTGTGGCGAGGTGAAGTACCTGCCTGCACATGCACAATATTGAAGAAATCTTCACATGCTGGTCAATCACTGGAATCAATGGAAACAATTGTTATTTTTTTTTAAATTGACAACCTAAATGATTCACGATCTTGGTTTTTAGTTTCAGAATACAATGTAAAACCCTATGAAATGTGTACTATATTGGTTTGATGTATTAATGCATTCAGCTCAATACTTAATTGTAAATTTTGCTGCCATTTTTTAACAGGAAATATACCAAGTTTTTGCATTCTTTTCAAAATGCCTTTATACTAATGCTTTTGACACAATAAATTTAGTTGGATCACCAGGTTCCCTACTCCAAAAATAAATTTATTCTTTCATTTATACATTTTAACAGCTTACAATAGCTAGGCAATAGATAGTTTACTGCTTTTTAATAACATAACTTGAGCTCAGCATTTTCAGATTTCATTATGGAAAAAAAATTGTAAACAAAAACCATGTAGGGTGATCATATCTTTAAAAAATCTGTTCCTTATTATTGAAATTGTAATGTAAACAAAAGTACTTTTCATGGTGGGAGACTAACTTCTGCATTAGAAACACAAAATTTATTATGGAAAAATACAATACAGGATTGTGAAATAAAATTACCTCCCAAAAAATTTCTACCTTGCCACATTGCATTCTTAAATAGTCCATATTCAACAACTGTTAGCTTGATAATTTCCTACATTTCTGTTGGTCAATTATTTTGAGAATTGAATTGGTATTAGTAAAAGTTCCTGGAATGCGTATAATTCAGAATTATCTTGATTCATAAAATGATCATTAAAAAATGCTATGTAGCATTTTCAGTTTTAGATCAGTTGTACACAAGACCTTCACTGTGGTACATCTGGACAATAGTATATAAATGTTGCAATGGGCTTTGTATGTCAGGTGCTTGGAAGTTTTTACTGTTCTGTTTTATTTGTAAGTGCTGAATGACTTGGTAACTGAAAAAGAAATCAGAAGTCCAAAGGCTTTGTACCTCTAATATTGATTCCAAAATCATGTTTCATGCTGTAATCTTTCCAATGACAAGTTGAAAACTGTGCAATAAAACAAAGTTACTATTTTAACTAAAACTAGAAAGTTGCAAATCTTGATTGAGTTTTCTTTGTTAGTACGTAAATGATAACTTGTCTAACAAGGCATCGGTTATCTCAGTAACATTTTTCTTTAATTGGATATTATAGAGTCATAGAGTCATAGAGTTATAAAGAGATGTACCGCATGGAAACAGACCCTTAAGTTCAATTTGTCCATGCCGACCAGAAATCCCAAACCAATCTAGTCCCATTTGCCAGCACACAGCCCATAACCCTTGAAACCCTACCTACTTGTATACCCATCCAGATGCCTTTAAAATGTTGCAATTGTATTAGCCTCCACCACTTCCTCTGGCAGCTCATTCCATACATGTACCACCCTCTGCGTGAAAACAATGTCCCTTTGGTCTCTTTTATACCTTTCCCCTCTCACCCTAAACCTATGCCCTCTAGTTCTGAACTTCTCCCACCCCCAGGGAAAAGACTTTGTCTATTTACCCTATCCATGCACCTCATGATTTTATAAACCTCTATAAGGTCACCAATCAGCCTCTGACGCTCCAGGGAAAACATCCCTAGCCTATTCAACCTTTCCTTATAGCTCAAATCATCCAACTCTGGCAACATCTTTGTAAATCTTTTCTGAATCCTTTCAAGTTTCACAACATCTTTCTAATAGGAAGGAGACCAGAATTGCACGCAATATTCCAAAAGTGGCCTAACCATTGTCCTGTACAGCTGCTAAATGACCTCCCAACTCCTGTACTCAATACTCTGACCAATAAAGGAAAGCATATCTAATGCCTTCCTCACTATCCTATCTACCTGCGACTCTACTTTCAAGGAGCTATGAATCTGCACTCCAAGGTCTCTTTGTTCAGCAATACTCCCTAGGACCTTACTTCGGATAGTACTTAGGATACTTAGGATAACTAGGATATTACTTAGTACACAATAGTCAGGCATTTTAATGACTGTATTTCTTGTCTGAATGCCTTTTTTATTGGTATTTTCTAATCATCTTGTTCAGGAATGTAATTACACACCTCTGGACTTGGTGGGACTTGACCCCAGACCTCTTGGCCTCGAGACAAGTATAACGTCACTGCACTACAGGAGCTTGAAATACTCTGCAGAGAAATTTGAAAGTAGCTACTGATGTTTAAATACATAAGAAAAAGTGTAAGAAGGACATTTACAGAACTGTCTTGTGCAAAAATTAAATGTAAAGGATTTTTAGATGATGCATTCCCTCCTTTATCAAACATATTTCCACTTACTAATACTTTAGGGTAACATTATTAAATTACAATATATGATGACTTGAAGGTTCAATAAACTCATGTTTCAAACTAATTATTTATGAATGATTTTGTGTTTGTCAGAATATCCGATACCAATCCCTGTCAAAATGATCGTATGTTTCCCCCACTAGCTATTTTGAAAATGTACTTATCCATCAACCATAATCTGATAGCACAAATCTAATTATACAGCTTTAATGTTACTGTTTGAGGACAATGAAGTGGTACCCTTGACCATCGGTAACACACATGAATATATTGCCCTTTGTTGTCCACCACTATTGGCTAGAACCATGACTTCAGAATTTCCTATCCACTGCCAAGTTTCTGCTCAGTGGAAAAAAAAAGGTCAACATTCTGAAAATAACTCAATGAACAGCAACACACCTTTTTTGTAAGCTGCTTAAAAGGAGAGCTTTTTAAAAAAAAACAGTCGTATCTTTAAACTATTTGGATAATGGTAATTGCAGTTTGAACTATCTGACTGATTTAAGAAATTTTCCTCAATCTTGAATAGTGTTATTGGATGTGCATATGACTGCTACAAATAAATTTATGTGTTTATAGGAAACAACGGAGTAAAGATTATCTCAAAAGTGTGCTACCATCTCAAATTAGTGAATTTCATCATCGTAATACTTTCCTTTGAGATCGGGCTACAATTGTCCATTCTAATAATAAAGGTGATAGATTAAAAGCCATCACATAAATTGGGAAAAAAAAAATTTCAAACAAAAGGGAAAACAAAATACTTAATTTCATGCATGGCTAACTAGCCGGCAGCAAAACACTGCATTCCAGCAAAACTAAAATAATCACTACATTTGCTAGCTGAGTCCATAAATACTGGAAATCTACACAGGCAAGTGGCATACATCGGCACTTTTAACACATTCTTTATGTGGGAAAACAAACTCACTGCTCATGTGATTTATGTTGTTGATAACTCAGACTGGGCCCATTTAATCAAACAATCAACATCAATCTTTGGTCGCTGTTCCCAGTTTTGCAATCTGAGCTGTATATAGTTCTCCAAAGGGTAAATTAACAAATCCCACAGTGCAATTGAAGTGAGGCGTTAACGAGCAGCCAGCCTGTGGTACTGTAATTCAGTCTGGTGTGGTAGAAATATAGAGCTAATTTCCAAGCAAAAAGTAGTCAAAGCTCCTTTCCAGGTAATTAATACTCAAATGATGCTGCAGCACCATATTTTAGGCTTTGGCATGATGGTGATGTGAAAGTATAACCTGAAAAAATGGAAAATTATTTTCTCTCACCTTTCTGAAAGCAAGTTTCCAATTAACAAAGCATTCTTCCTCATAAAAGTTATATAAGGTAGATTGTCAATGGTGTTGTTCTGAATGAGACTCTCTACTCTTGATCTTTCTCTTATTCACACTTCTACACATGTCCCAGAACATTAGCACTAGATTCAGCCACATATTATTTGAAACAACTTTTTATTCATCGCAAAACTAGTTTCACCCTCATCATTTCCATGACTGTTACTTATCATTAATGTTCGAACAATGGCTTCTCTGGGTTTTATATTGTCAACCCTTCTGTAAAAATATAAAATAGGGAAAAGGGATTTGGTTTAAGTTTTACCATGCTTCATCTTGCTATTGGTTTAAAAAAAATATTTCTGCGAGTTGGTGCACATAATGGGAGTAGCAGCCCTGACTCTAGGATCTCATGAAGTCAAAACACCAATAGAAAACACGTTGGCCATACTTTGAACATAAAGGGCTTCCATATGGTCACTTTATTGTTTTCCTGTAATAGAAATAAATGTTATATTCTAAAATCTTTTCACGTTGAGATCCGTGAGTACATATTAGATTTTACTTTAATCCACCCACCCTTTCCATTGATTGATATAATGTTCCACAATTCAGTTATGATTTTTCATATTTATCATTTTTTCCGGTTCAGTTATGATTTTCACCTCCCATTTTGTATCCTCTATGAAGTTGAGCACATTCAACACTTTGTTTCCTGAGTCTTGATTCACAAAAAAATCACCTGCCAATCCTGTGCATGCCAACATATTTCTGCTCTCATCCCAGCAAAACCAATATTTTATAAATCTCAACTTTCTTTCTGAAATTTCAATCACAACTAGACGTGTGATGTGTACTTTGCACAGCAAGTGTGACACTGGAAGTAAAATGGCCAAAATATGTATCTTAGATTAATATAAGCCCTCGTTAACCCACTGACTTTGATTTCCAGCAAGAATGAGGCCAAGTGACAACAGAACCATAATCACTGGTATTTGCTTGTTCAACACACCCCGATGCCATATTTGCTAGCTCAACACACCCCGATGCCATATTTGCTAGCTCAACACACCTCGATGCCATTCTTACTATTTAGTGTCTTTCAGCTAATGAAAGGACCTTGATTCCATCTAAAACCAAGAATGCATAAATTTTCTCATTGTATAAGTAGCCAGAAACAACTGTCCAGAAAGAGGAAGCTGTTCTGGGAGATCAAAGTGGATTTGATGAGGACTTTTAACAGAATACAAGCATCATTACTCTTTATACACCTAATTGAAGGCTATTGAAATTTTAGACAAAAGCCCAAATTAACACTTAAATATGTAAAAACAATTGATAATCAAAGCAGGAATATGAAGATTATATTACTGAAATAACATAACTGTACTACAAATAATGGAAATCAGAAATAAAAATGGAAAATACTCAAAATATTCAGCATGTCAGGCAGCATCCATGAGGAACAGAATTAATTATTGCCGATAATCTTTCAGTTATTGGCATAGTGATACCAATTGGGGAGAAAGTGAGGACTGCAGATGCTGGAGATCAGAGCTGAAAATGTGTTGCTGGAAAAGCGCAGCAGGTCAGGCAGCATCCAAGGAACAGGAGAATCGACGTTTCGGGCATGAGCCCTTCTTCAGGAATGAAGAAAGTGTGTCCAGCAGGCTAAGATAAAAGGTAGGGAGGAGGGACTTGGGGGAGGGGCGTTGGAAATG
>NC_057722.1:28622131-28662209 GCF_004010195.1 Chiloscyllium plagiosum | reverse complement strand
ACCTATCGCATTTCCAAAGCCCCTCCCCCAAGTCCCTCCTCCCTACCTTTTATCTTAGCCTGCTGGACACACTTTCCTCATTCCTGAAGAAGGGCTCATACCCAAAACGCGATTCTCCTGTTCCTTGGATGCTGCCTGACCTGCTGTGCTTTTCCAGCAACACATAGTGATACAAATTCTCTTGTGGCTGTTCACATTTTGATTTTCCTATTTGGTCACCAACTAATCTCAAACTGATAATTTGGTTTAACAGGTTCTCTCATTTTCAACTGAAAGTCTTTAATCTTTACCAGAAGTAAAATGGTTCTAATTTTCCTGGAGGACAAGTGTCATTTTAAAATGGTGTACCTATAGTGTAGGGACTCGATGAAGAGTATAAAAGAAAGAGCAAATTATGGAGGTAGTTGTGTAATGGTAATGTCACTGGATTAGTAATTCAGAATTGCAGACAAATGTTTCAGATTAGATTCCCTACAGTGTGGAAACAGGCTATTTGGCCCAACAAGTCCACACTGACCCTCTGAAGAGTAACCCACCCAGACCCATTTTCCTGCATTTACTCCTGACTAATATGCCTAATGCTATGGGCAAGTTAGCATGGTCAATTCACCTGACCTGCACATCTTTGGATTGTGGGAGGAAACCAGATCACCTGGAGGAAACTCATGTAGATATGGGGAGAATGTGCAAGCTCCACACAGACAGTTGCCCGAGGCAGGGATCAAATCTGGGTCCCTGGCGTTGTGAGGTAGCAGTGCTAACCACAGAACCACTGTGGTATGGGTGCCACTCAAACATGGCAAAGCCTGAACATTTCAACAGGGAATGAGGTGTTAGTATACTGTTTTTCCACAGTGAAGCACTGAAAGCACAGTTTAGTAGTACATCTAGGCAACCAAAAGGATTAGCAAAATCAATTTTGACATTACAGATCTTTGAGAAAAGTATTGGCTGTGTCATATCTATATGTTTAAGAAGGAGACGCTAACACAGGTACATCAAGTATTAAGGACAATAGAAGATGAAATAGAATGAAGCTGAAGGAGGTACTGATAGTTCCAGAACTGAACCATCTGTTGTCCAATTATTTAACACGGATCTGTTAGGAATGTTAGTCATGATACTTTCATATTTAGCAGCAGGAAAACAAAAAGACCTAATAAAGCTACTCAAAGAATTATAAACAAATTTGGAGGGACAAACTAGGGCAAACAACCAAAGCAATATATGACATGGATATAGGAAAATTGTCTCCTATTAAACAGTATCCTGATCTGTTAGGTCCAAAACAACAGGCCCAGCAGAAAATACAATTGTAAAGACTGTATCTTTTTAATTTGCTGCATTTTTGACAGTGAACTGAAGTGGGAAAAGAACAATTTTTTAATGAAAAAATGTTCACTGCACTTTTTAAAAGGAAGCTATCAATACAGATTGCAAGTGCTGTTTACATTGCTGTTTGTTCAACCTGTGGGGGAAGTTAAGCTGCAGACAAACTGGCACAATGGGGTGTTTACAGGTGGGTTACTCTTTCAACCACCATGTGAAACGTCTGTCACAGCCACCTTTGAGGGTGCTCAGAGTTACGAACTTAAGTATCATTGTTTCTTTATAAAAGAAAATTGTGGCCAATATTGGTAATGCAGTTCAATCTTTCTAAATAAACCAAATATCAAGTTCAACTTCCTCGATTACTTCAATGGCAGCAGATGATCTTCAAATATTTAATAAAATTCACCTCTCAGAACCCAACAACTTTAACACATTCAATCACATGCTATAATATTGACTGGATTGTCACTTCTGTCAAAGTGAAGTAATGCCTGCTTGACCAGCAATGGTTTTCATATCTCTCCGATCACCAGCATGTTCAAGAGAGGCACATGTTTTTAAAAAGCATTGCATTGCTCTTGATGGTAGCAACAAGGATAATATTAAAGACTAGAGATATCAAAAGAAGCATTGAAGATAACACGATGATAATAATAACCGTACCAACATACATAAAGTCAGAGGAATAAAGGCAATTTTCAGGATTATTAGTCGATGAAAAATCTAAAATCTTGTTGTCCCTTTCAGGTCAGAAGCGAGGATGTTCACTGATGACTGCACACCATTTATGACTCCCCAGATACTGAAGCAGTCCATGTTTAAATGCAACAAGATCTGGACATTATCCACACTTGGGCTGACAAGTGACAAATGATATTTGTACCCACAAATGGCAGGCAAGGACCATCTCCAAAAAGAGACTTCTTTGACATTCAGTGGTGTTACCATGACTGAATCCTCCACTGTCAACATCCCGGGGTTACCACTGACAAGAAACCCACTGGACCAACCACATAAACACAATGGTTACAAGAGCAGGGCAGATGCCAGGAATACTGTGGTGAGTAACTCATCTCCTGACTCCCCAAAGCCTGTCCAACATCTATAAGGCACAAGTCAGGCATCAGATGGAAGTCCCCACTTGCTGCGCTGGATGGGTGCAGCTTCACCAACACTCACAAAGCTTGACACTATCCAAGCTTGACAACCTCCGTTCCCTCCATCATCGATGCTCAGCAGCAACAGTGTCTATAATTTGCAGAATGAACTGCAGAAATTCATCAAAGATCCTTCCAAACCCAGACCCTTAACCAAATCAGACGATCTTTAAAAGGCAAATGAACTGCTTGCAGATACTGATATTTACCAGCAGGTGGCGATAGACCCAACCCCACAACTGCTAAACAGAATCTCATCCATTCCAACAGGACTTTAAAAATCAGAAGAATTAAACAGGGCAGACTTCCAAAATATGAAACTAGATGGATCCAACACACCATGATTCAAAGGATTACCACAAATACAAAACCTGTGGCCCCCGTCAGACCCATAGTCTCTCTACCTGGTACAGCAACATACAGATTAGCCCAAGAACTCCACCAAAAACTAAAACACCTAATTGAAGATTCACACCACTCCATTCAGTCCACCAAAGAATCCTTGAACACCATCAAAGACACCAAGATAGAACAGGATGAATAATGACATTACAGCCCTTTTCACATCAATTAACATTGACCTGGCCAAAGAAACTGAGGAAGAGCTCCTGCCCGAAACGTCGATTTTCCAGCTCCTCGGATGCTGCCTGACCTGCTGTGCTTTTCCAGCACCACTCTACTCTTGACTGTAATCTCCAGCATCTGCAGTCCTCACTTTCACCAAAGAAACACCAGACAGCACCAATCTCGTCAACATAAAAAACATCCTCAAGCTAGTGGACCTGTGCCTCACCATCCACTTCACATTCAATAATAAAACCTACAAACCAGTGAACAGAACACTTATGGGTTCACCAATATCAGGGCTCATAGCGGAAGCAGAAATGCAGAGACTTGAACAAGTTGCTTTCCCATCTATCTAAACCAAACTTTGGGTCCGCTACGGGGATGACATCTTTGTCATCACAAAATAAAACAAATTAGAGGAAACAAACAATACCATCAACAATATCCTGACAGGCATAAAATGCACAAAAGAGGAGGAGAACGACAATAGACTCCCATTCCTAGACGTGACAGTTGAACGTACAGTCAACAGAGAGCTTCAAACCAGCATCTTCAAAGAAACAACACACACGGACCAAATACTTAACTTCAGAAGCAATCATCCCAACACCCACAAATGGAGCTGCATCAAGACATTATTTCAAAGAGCTAAATCACACTGCAGTGCCCAAGAACTACAAAAAACAGAAGAAAACTATCGATACAACAGTTTCAAGATTCCTCAGAAACAAACCGAAACAAGCAGACACAACGCAGCCAAAAGCCACAGCCACATTACCTTATACCAAAGACCAACCAGAAATGACTTCCAGACTACTCAGACCCCTGGGCATCATGGTAGCCCACAAACCTAACAACATACTTAAACAGCAACTAATGAACCTAAAGGATCCATTAGATACTACCAACAAAACTAACGTCATTTACAAGATACAATGCAAGAACTGTAAAAATCACTACATCGGACAAGCAAGCAGGAAACTTACGTCCAGGGTACATGACCACCAAGTAGCCACCAAAAGACATGACCCACTAATTTCCATACATACAGACAAAGAAGGACACCACTTTGACTGGGACAACACATACGTCCTAGGACAGGTGAAACAAAGACACCCACAAGAATTCTTGGAGACATGGCATTCTAACCAGAACTCCAACAATAAACACATCAATTTAGATCCTATCTACCTTCCCTTGAAAAAAAAGAAATGACATCACACACTTTAAGAATCCAAGACCTATAAATAGAGAGGCGGGACAGACCACCAGCGCTTTATTAGAAACTCTCACTGATGATGTTACCTAATTATGGTGACGAAATATCTGAAAACAAACCTTCAAGCTCAGTGAGCTAACTTACATACTTATCATCAACCTGAGCTTCAAATCTTCTCAAAAATCACCAACCTCTACATCCCTGGACACTATGGGAAATTTAGCATAGCCAATTCACCTAACCTGCACATCTTTGGATTGTGGGAGGAAACTGGAGCACCTGGAAGAAACCCACATAGACATGGTCAGAATGTGCAAACTCCACACAGACAGTCGCCTGAGGTTAGGATTGAACCTGAGTCCTTGGTGCTGTCATCCACTATGTCACTTCAGTTGTTGAGAGGCTTTTAGATTCTTGTGTTTATAAATAAAGGAGTAGAATATAGAAGCGAGGAAGCAATGCTATGCCTCTACAAATCATTGGTCAGACCACATTTGAAGTATAATGATCAATTCTTGCCATCTTATTGAAGGAAGGGGATTAACCCCCTGGAGGGGGTTCACAGGAGATTTACTAGAATGACACAAGGAATGAGGGATTTTAAATACAAAGAAAGATTAGAGAAATTGGGCTCATTCTCATTTGAGCAGAAAAATTAAGGGGGGACCTTACTGAAGTGTTCAAAATTATGTGAAAAACATAGTGAGCAACATGGACAAGGCTGGAAGGAGGACCTGTTTGGGGAGTATCAAGCAGTAGGAAGGAGATTGAAGAACAGGTCCTCGAGGGTCATAATCTCTGCATTACTGCCCGAGCCCGAGGCATAGGGATAAGAAAATTAGGGAAATAAAAACATGGCTAAGAGATTGGTGTGGGAAAGAGGGATTCCATTTCATGGGACATTGGCATCAGTTTTGGAACCGGGGTGATCTGTACTGATGATACGGTCTCCACCTGAACCGATCTGAAACCAGTGTTCTGGCGAAAAGGATAAATAGGCTGGTCAGTAGGACTTTAAACTTGTGAGTCGGGGGGAAGGGAAAGGGAAAGCAACAGGGAGTATGGAGTCAAGTAGAAAGATAAGCAACAGGTTAGCATGTGTACAGGGTTTAAGTTCGAGGCAGACTAGGAATGAAGCAAAAAGGAAAGCTAACTTAGGACATATTACTAGAGATGTTGGAAATCATGAGGATAAGAAAATTAGCATTAAGGCACTTTACATGAATGCTCATAGTATTTGTAACAAAATAGATGAATTCACATCATCGTGAATGATTATGATGTGGTAGGTATCGCAGAGACATGGTTGCAGGGGGTTCAGGACCGACAGTTAAACATTCACGGATTTACAACTTATCGAAAGGACAGGGAGATTGGTATAGGGGGTGGGGTTGCCTTGTTAGTTAAGGATGAAATTAAATCTATGGCACTGAATGACATAGGGTCAGATGATGTGGAGTATGTATGAGTGGAGTTGAGGAACCACATAGGCAAAAAAAACCCATAATGGGAGTTATGTGCAGACCTCCCAGCAATGGTCAGGACCAGGGGTGCAAGATGTACCAGGAAATATATAGGGCATAAAGGAGAAAGTGAGGACTGCAGATGCTGGAGATCAGAGCTTAAAAATGTGTTGCTGGAAAAGCGCAGCAGGTCAGGCAGCATCAAATAGAAATATATATAGGGCATGTCAGAAATGCAAGGTCATGGTGATCATGGGGGACTTCAATATGCAGGTGGAATGGGTGAATAATGTTGCCAGTGGATCCAAAGAAAGGGAATTCATGGAATGCTTACAGGATGGCTTTTTGGAACAACCTGTGATGGAGCCCACCAGGGAGCAGACTATTCTGGATTTAATGCTATGCAATGAGCCAGACTTTATAATAGATCTAAAAGTAAGGGAACACTTAGGAGGCAGCAATCATAAGATGGAAAAGTTCAGTCTGCAGTTTGAAAGAGAGTACGCAAAATCGGATATAATGGTGTTACAGTTAAATAAAGGTAATTACAGGGGCATGAGAGAGGAGCTGATGAAAATCAACTGGAAGCAGAGCCTAGTGGGGAAGACAGTAGAGCAACAATGGCAGGAGTTTCTGGGTGTAACTGAGGACACAGTACAGAGGTTCATCCCAAAGAAAAAAAAGTTTATCCGGTCGGGGGTGGGAGGTAATTAGACAGCATGGCTGTCAAAGGAAGTCAGGAAATGTATCATAGAAAAACAGGGAGCCTATAAAGTGGTCAAGAGCACTGGGAAATCAGAAGATTGGGAAGACTACAAAAGCAAACAGAGGATAACAAAGAGAGAAGTAAGGAAGGAGAGGATCAGATATGAAGTAGGCTAGCCCGTAATATTAGAAATGATAGCAAAAGTTTATTTCAATACAAAAGAAACAAACGACAGGCAAAAGTAGACATTGGGCCACTTCAAACTGATGCTGGAAGGCTAGTGATGGGAGATAAGGAAATAGTTGGAGAACTTAATAAGTACTTTGTGTCAGTCTTCACAGTGGAAGACACGAGTAATATCCCTCCTCCCTACCTTTTATCTTCTCCTGCTGAACACTCTCTGCTCATTCCTGAAGAAGGGCCTGTGCCCGAAACGTCGAATCTCCTGTTCCCTGGATGCTGCCTGACCTGCTGTGCTGTTCCAGCAATAAAGTTTCAACTTTGATCTCCAGCATCTGCAGACCTCACTTTCTCCACGAGTAATATCCCAACAATTAAGGAGAATCAGGGGGCAGAGTTGAGTATGGTAGCCATTACAAAAGAGAAGGTGGTAGAAGAGCTAAAAGGTCTAAAATTTGATAAATCTCCTGGCCCCGATGGGTTACATCTTAGAGTTCTGAGGGAGGTGGCTGAGGAAATAATGGAGGCATTGGTTGTAATCTTTCAAAAATCACTAGAGTCACAGAAAGTCCCAGATGATTGGAAAATCACTGTTGTAACCCTCTTGTTCAAGAAAGGATCAAGACAAAAGTTGGAAAATTATTGGCTGATTAGCCTAACCTTGGTTGTAAGTAAGATTCTAGAATCCATCATTAATTATGAGATTTCTAAATTCTTGGAAGTGCAGGGTCAGATTAGAACAAGTCAACATGGATTTAGTAAGGTGAGAGCGTGCCTGACAAACCTGTTAGAATTCTTTGAAGAGGTAACAAGTAGTTTAGACCAGGGAAACCCAGTGGATGTTATCTATCTAGACTTCCAAAAGGCCTTTGATAAGGTGCCTCATGGGAGGCTGCTGAGTAAGGTGAGGACCCATAATGTTGGATGTGAGCTACTGGCATGGATTGAGGATTAGCTGTCTGACAGAAGGCAGAGAGTTGGGATAAAAGGTTCTTTTTTGGAATGGCAACTTGTGACAAATGGTGACCCGCAGGGTTCGGTGTTGGGGCCACAGCTGTTCACTTTATATATTAATGATCTGGATGAAGGACTGGGCGCATTCTGGTGAAGTTCACCGATGATACCAAGTTAGGCAGACAGGCAGGTAGTTCTGAGGAGGTGGGGAGGCTGCACAAAGATTTCAACAGTTTAGGAGAGTGGTCCAGGAAATGGCTGATGAAATTCAATGTGAGCAAATGCGAGGTCTTGCACTTTGGAAAAAAAAGTACTGGCATAGACTATTTTCTAAACGGTGAGAAAATTCATAAAGCCAAAGTACAAAGGGATCTGGGAGTGCTAGTCCAGGATTCTCTAAAGGTTGACTTGCAAGTTAAGTCCGTGGTTAAGAAAGCAAATGTAATGTTGTCATTTATCTCAAGTGGGTTGGAATATAAAAGCAGCGATGTGCTACTGAGACTTCATAAAGCTCTGGTTAGGCCCCATTTAGAATACAGTGTCCAGTTTTGGGCTCCATACCTCAGGAAGGACATACTGGCACTGGAGCATGTCCAGTGGAGATTCACACAGATGATCTCTGGAATGCTGGGCCTAACATACGATGAACGGCTGAGGATCCTGGGATTGTATTCAATAGAGTTTAGAAGGTTGAGGGGAGATCTACCAGAAACTTACAAGATAATGCATAGCTTAGAAAGGATGAACAGAGGGAATTTGTTTCCATTAGATGGGAAGACTGGGACCCGTGGGTACAGCCTTAGAATTAGAGGGAGTCAATTTAGAATGGAAATAAGGAAACATTTCTTCAGCCAGAGAGTGGTGGGCCTGTGGAATTCATTGCCACGGAGCACAGTGGAGACCAGGAAGCTAAATATCTTCAAGGCAGAGATTGATAAATTCTTGATCTCACAAGGAATTAAGGGATACAGGGAGAGTGCAGGCAAGTGGAGTTGAAATGCCCATCAGCCATGATTGAATGGCAGAGTGGACTCGATGGGCCAAGTAGCATAACTTCCACTTCTACGTCTTATGGTCGAATAGACAGTGTAAAGTTTTGTTTCCACTAGCTCGTACGTCACAATGAGAGGGTCACAATTTCAAGATTGTTAACCAAGAGTTAGGACTGAGGTGAAAATAAACGGTTTTAGACAGGGAGTTGATAGGATTTGGAATGCACTGCCTGGGAGACTGGTGGAGTGGATTCCATAGAAGTTTTAAAAGGGAACAAGAGATAAACTTGAAAGTGATGACTTTAGAGAGCTACAGAGATAAGACTGGGAAATGGGACTAGCTGGGTGTCTCTTTCGGGAGCCAATAGAGACACGATCGGTCAAATGGCTTCCTTCTGTACTGTAAAATGATTCTGTACTTCTTTGTCTTAATCAGTCCCTAAACATTAAATATGACTTAATTCCAGTCTGGTTCAGAGGGTTCTGAGATGGCTAATAAATCAAACACATGATCTGCAGACTGCTGTATGTGGGGCAGGTGATGAATACAGGGTTGGGTAGATGAGATGTTTAGAAGATTATGTTTTCTCTCCATGCCTCAATTTCACCACTGCATATTCCCAAAACATCTCAGTGTGTTTGTTACCTTCCTGAATAAAGATTTGTTTGATTTGATTTGATTTATTTTTGTCACGTACCAAAATACAGTGAATAGTGTTGTTTTGTCTGATAACCAGACAAATCACACCTTACATACTTCCATCAGAGTAATAGTACAGAATGCAGAACATTGTGTTACAGCTACAGAGAAGATGCAGAGAAAGACAACCTCTAATATATGAGAGGTCCGTTCATAAGTCTGATAACAGTGTGGAAGAAGCTGTTTTTAAATTTGTTGGCATATGCTTTTAAACTTTTGAATCTTCCGCCCAGTGGGAGAGGGTGGAAGCAAGTATAACCAAAATGGGAAGAGTCATTGATTATATTGGTTGCGAAGGAAGGCTGGCTTTTGTGGGTCTGGGCTGCATTCACAATTTCTTGTGGTCTTGGGCAGAGCAGTTGCCATTCCAACCTGTGATGCATTCGAATAGGATGCTTTCTACGGTGCACCTATAAAAGTTGGTCAGAGTCATTGTTGCCATGTCACGTTTCCTTCGCCTTCTGAGGAAGTAGAGCCATTGCTGTACTTTCTTGACTGTAGCATCAATGTGGATGGACCAGGACAGATTGTTGATGATATTTACTCCAAGGAACTTGAAGTTCTTGACCATGTCCACCACAGCATCATTGATACAGACAGGAAAGCTTCTTCATTTCAGTCGGTCACAAGTCAGGTCTCCCATGATTTGGTAGGGATGTTTCACTTTTCCTGGGATGGTTTTGAGGGAATCATACTGCATTTTCACTGGCTTCCTTGGAGCCTCCTGTCATGAACAGATTCTGAACAGAACCATTGCTTTGGATGTCTAACATGTCCAAACTGACTGAGTGACTAGCAGCTCAATGTTGGGTATCTTCAGAGAGGATACTGCATCCTTCTTGCCAATGAATGTGGAGGATCTTGTGGAAACACCACAGATGGTACTTCTCCTGTGTTTTGAGGTGCCTGCTACATGTCACTTAAACCTCCCAGTGAAGGGATCACTCTGGCTCATTAAACCATGACCTTAGCCTTTAGTTTGAGATCCTGGTTCTCAAATATTCTTTACCTCTGTTAACCAAATATAGGGTTGGGTGGATGAGATGTTTGGAAGATTATGCATTCTCTCCATGCCTCAACTTCACAACTGCATATTCCCAAGGCATCTCAATGTGTTGTTATCTTCCAGAATAAAGATTTAATTGATTTATTATGATTTGATTTATTTTTGTCACTTACCAAACTATAGTGAAAAGTGTTGTTTTCTCTGATAACCAGACAAATCATACCTTACATAAATCCATTAGGGTAATAGAACAGAGGGATGTGATAATCAATAGTTATGAATGATCATCATCTATATCTGGCTTCATGAAGAGAAGACTCCCTAGGTAAAGGGAGTCCATGCTTGTTGATTTTGACTATACTTAGGAAGTGAGACAAGTCGAAATGTAATAACTACTGAGAACTCTTTGTTGTCTGTCACAGAGAAGATCATCAAAAGGTTCTTCAACTGCCTCCACCCCAATAGACAGTGCTCTTTCCCAAGTTCTCATACAATTCTCAGCCATTGGGACTGACCACCTGCCAAGACCTATGCTTGAGAAATACTGATGCCCCTAGCTAAACTAATCCAGTACAGCTTCAACACTGACATTACCCAATAATATGGCTATTTGCCTATTTACTTCCTGTCAACAAATCACAGTCCATTGGTAATTAAACTGAAGAAAAATGTCTTCAACAATGTTATGAAGCAGTACTTATTCATCATTACTTTGCTCAGTGATGTATAATTTGGATTCTACTAGGATGACTTGGCTCCAAATTCTATTGCAGTCTTGACTGTTCTGGTCAGGAAGGGAACATTTGACCAACTGTGGAACTAAGAAGTCACAGGAACACTGAAATCAAAATGGAACAACATCAAGTGCTCCACTAGCTGTAGTCATACGTCACACAAATATAAATGATTTTGATTACTTCAGCCCTGCCATTTCAGTCATCAAACATTATGAAAGGAAGTGCACAATTCAGTGTTTTAGATCCAGTCATCTTCAGCTGCTTTATCAGTAACCTTCTCTCCATATTAAGTTCAGAACTGCAGAGATTTACTGATGAGTGCAGTTCTGAATACCATTTCTAATTCCTCAAACAATGAAGCAGAATGTTCCTGCATGCAGTACCTGGACAAGTGCTAAAATACAAATGCCAGCAATTGTCATCTTCAATGAGACTTTGTAACCATCTCCCCCTGATATTCAATATTATCATCATTGAATTCTCCTAAGTCAACATTCCAGAGGTCACTATTGATCAGCCATTCAAATATTGTGACTACAAGAACAGGTCAAAGGTTGTGTAATCTGTCGTGAGTGCCTCACCTGAATCTTCAAAGTTTTCTATAAGTCACAAGCCAGGCACATGTTCAATTTGTACACTGTGATGGAAATCCAGGATTTACAGAGTCTGAATTCTACTTTCCACTAGCCAGGTCTCCCTCGACCATTTTGAGAGACGTGAGAATTTATATTAATCTAAAAGCTTTGCTCCACTATCTGAGAGACATTTTGCAAATGGAACTTCCTCAACAGGTGCAAACAATATTCATTTCTTACTTGGACTTTTGCCCAGAACTTGAAATGTGTTCAAAGTCTGAATTAATGTTTCCATGGAAACTGATATAACTTTTGTTAAGGTCTCAGGCATAAAATAAATTTCCATGTTACTTGAGATAACAGATTAAATTTCTTAATGAAGAAAGAAATAAACAAAACAAATTTATCCTTATTGCATCTTTTTTTTATTTTTCTCTTCACTCTTTTAGACCATTCTCCTCTGTCACCATGCTTCCATTTGTTTTTATTTCTCCGTGGTATCCTGCCCTCTCAAAACCTTAGCACAGCCCTTCAATATTCCTGAAATTTCCTACTCTCCAGTCACCATCTCATGTTGATACATTCAATAACAAAAGGTGTAGTCCATGAGGCCTGGTGACAGCCATTGGCAGTGGCAGAGTTAGAATGAGTGATGGCGACATGAGTATGAAAAAGCAAGAGAGAAAATGGTGACACTTGCCCTTGTTGGATACACTGCATTGACCCTGGTCACTACGTCAGGCCAGGCTGGGCTGAGTGTGGTGTTCTGCTCTGCTAATCAGCAGGAAAAAGGATGGCCTTCTGCTCCACCAGTCCACCCAGCAGCACACTGAGATCCCTGTTGGCAAAGAGTAGGCTGAGCTTTCCTTTCTGGGCCATAACCTCGATAATAACAGTGGAACACCATAGTGTTTGGGGCAGTTCCTCAAGTGGTGTGCACTTGGGATTTAAACGTGACGCAACAGCAGCATAAGTGTTACAAACTCTTGCCAATGCCTTGCACTAGAGTTCATGGATGTATCAATGGCTCTCACCCAATTCATCTTCCCACGCTACTAAACGTTCCTGCCCTCTGTGGTTCCTACTCATTCAATGGCAACATTTCCCCAACTCTCCTGCCTCTGCATCACCGCTAACGGCTCTTCCATTCACTCAATCGTCCTTTTGTCACATTGCAAGAAAAAACAAATCTCACAATTAGCCCATGAGGGTGAAGATTCGGGAGGTGTGGAGATGGCAGACACTGGTTCCTCACCTTACAGGAAGAGAAAATGCTAGATTGGACAAGACTCCAGATCTGCAGCAATGTAGTTGATTCTAAACTGATCTCCCAGGGATGGACAGTAAAGATGGACTAGCCAGCGATGCCCACATCCCCTGAATGAATAAAAGTCATGCTGCTGGAAATCAGGGTCCACGTTTACCTTTCCTCTACATGATTCTATGCAATGTGTGCAGTAGAGGCCAGTTGCATGATTAATGAGAGGAGGCATGGAAGAGTGTGTGTGAAATGTTATATGGGCCTTTATTGACAGAGAACTATTATTATCATTCAAAAAAATCACTTTGCCAAAAAATGAGAAAATTCACACTGCGTTGGTAGCTTGCAAGATAATTTGTAATCTCAGAATCACAGAATCCTTACAGTATGGAAGTTGGCCATTTGGCCCACTGAATCGACACCAACCCTCCGAAGTGCACCCTAGCACCCCATCAAATCCCTGTAACTCTGCAGTTCCCATGGCTAGATGGAAGGGGGTACTGCAGGTGCTGGAGATTAGAGTCAAGATTAGAGTGGTGCTGGAAAAGCACAGCAGGTCAGGCAGCATCCGAGAAGCATGAAAATTAATGTTTCGGGCAAAAGCCCTTCATCAGGAATGAGGCTGTGAGCCTCGGTGGGTGGAGAGATAAATGAGAGGGGATGGGGCTGGGGGGGAAGGTAGCTGCGAGTGCAATAGGTGGATGGAGGTAGGAGTGAAGGCGGGGTAAGGTCGGGGAGGGGAAATGAGGAAACTAGTGAAGTCCACATTGATGCCATGGGGTTGAAGGGTCCGAAGGCGGAAGATGAGGCATGCTTCCTCCAGGCGTTGGTTGGTGAGGGAAGGGCGATGGAGGCGGCCCAGGACCGGCATGTCCTCAGCACAGTGAGACAGGGAGTTGAAATTTCAACCCCATGGCATCAATGTGGACTTCACCAGTTTCCTCATTTCCCCTCCCCCCACCTTATCCCAGTTCCAACCTTCCAGCTCAGCACCATCCTCATGACCTGTCCCACCTGTTAATCTTCCTTCCCATCGATCCGCTCCACCCTCCTCTCTGACTTATCACCTTTACCCCCACCTCCATCCACCTATTGCACTCTCAGCTACCTTCGCCCCAGCCTCACCCTCCTCCCATTTATCTTTCTATCCCCGAGGTTTCCAGCCTCGTTCCTGATGAAGGGCTTTTGCCCAAAACGTCGATTTTCCTGCTTCTTAGATACTGCCTGACCTGCTGTGCCTTTCCTAGTTCCTATGGCTAATTCACCTAGCCTGGACATGATGGGCAATCTGGCATGGCCAATCTACCTGACTTGCACATCTTTGTGTAAACAAGTGCTTGACCAAGTGGGACTTGCCTGACCCGTTTGTTCCCTACCCCTCAATTCCCTGGACAAAGAAGACAGATATAGATCAATATGTGCTAAAGGAAGGGAAAATGGAATTTCCACAATGCTGCTCACCATCTATGTAATCAAATGCTGCTGATTACAGGTTTCAATCTGTTACCAAATACAAACAGAAAATCTTTGCTAAAGGCCGATTCAATAGTGCTTTTAAAATGTTGTGATGTCATGTAATAGAATACAAATATCACTGGGTACCAGGATACTGTGCATTCTGTTCTAGATGGGTAAGTGTTTTCAATCTAAAACACTGAAACTCCATCTCTTGAAGACAACTTGAAGGGATAATCTGAAGAAGTTTTAACTGGGTTTCTCTCCACAGATGCTGCTGGGCCCGCTGAGGTATTTCCAGGATTTATTTTTATTTCAACATCTGTTGTATTTTGCATATATACAAACGAGGCAATCAATGATTTGGCTAGCCATGGACAAAGGCAGAAATCTTGATGTTCATAATTCATCCCAAGTACTTGTGATCCAGTGGGATTTGTGTCTGTTGTATGACAACTACAAACACCGTGTTATCCAGTGTTTTTTTCGGGGTCTTCATACAGGGCTTGCTCTTCAACGGGGCGGTGCTGTGGTTATTCTGCTGTCAGGCCAAGAGCTGGAGATGCACCATTATTTACCTGACCAACTTGGTAGTAGCAGTCCTGCTCCGTGTCCTTTCTCTGCCCTTGCTGATTGTGAAGGTCAAGTGGCCTTTCAGAGACTTCATCTGCAAACAAATGTGTGTCTGGTTATATGCCAGTTTGTACGGGAGCAAAATGTTCACTTGTAACAGTGTTGAACGCAGCATGGGCCTTGGTTTCCCTATGAAATCACTGAGGTGGAAAACTCAGAGACGAGGCATCATGACCAGCATCGCCGTCTGGTTTATAGACGTGCTGGAAGTGGTGCCCATGTGTATCTACACACATGCTGGGACCCAGCCCAACCACACAGTCTGTTTGACCTGACAGCCCTGAGCAGTTCTTCATCTATTTCCCGTATGGGGTGACAATAACCGTGACAGGCTTTCCTATAACCTTCACCATAATAACCGCGTGCTACTCTAATCTGAAGACACTGCATACATGTGGGGACAACACACTAGTGGGGTAGCCAACAAGTAGATTGATCTGAACCATAGTGATGGGGCGTGCTCTGCCAGTGGCTTGCTTTGGGCTGTTTCACACCACCCGCTTACTTTACCTCTTTATTCGGGGACCTACATGATTCAATACTGTGCCACACTGCAATCGGTCAGTGTACTTTACAAAATGTGCCGAGCCATCCTCAGCTTCATCTGTAGCATCACCCCGGTTCTGTACTTCCCTGCCAGAAGGCCTATAACAGGGGGTTCGGCAACACTCAGGTCACTGCAGCTTCTCCAAGTCAATCTCCAGGGGCTCTGTGCTACCGAATGCCATTGAACCGAATCCCTGGTTAAAACTGGATCACTGTCAACTCCATGTGGAAAGGACTGACAACTCACTGCTTCCATGAATGAAAAGATGACAAGAGTCGAGAGCAGCTGAAGCTGGTTAAACAAGATGCAACTGAACCTGAGTACCTGGCAATACCACCTCATTAGCTTTTACATGGCACTGCCAAAATACTCTTTCGAGTGAATGGGAATTTATGGAAATCATGATTAATTGGTTTATTTTTAGCTGTTAAATGTAATAAATTTTCATGTTTTCTATTAAATACAATTTAATTATCAATTGATGCAAGAAAAAAGTGTAGACATTTTCATATTATAAATTCCAACAGAACACAGAGCAAGGCACTTTCTGAGACACTAATACTTATCTTACATCTGTCGTAATGATAGAAAAGTAACAGGAGCATAACTGCATTCCTGTTGCGGGTATTTCTGATAACTTGTGCACAACTCATACAGGAGCTAAATAAGAGCCAAAATAACTGTGGACGCTGTAGATCTGAGACAAAAGTAGAAATTACTGGAAAAGCTCAGCAGGTTTGGCAGCATCTGTGGAGAGAAATCAGAGTTAATGTTTCATATTGAGTGATCGAAGGATTTTCCAGCCATGTCTATTTTTATCTCACACAAAAGCTTGTCTGGTTTTGTGACTTCACACCAGTACAGAAGCCAGAGCTTCTGGCTGTTCTCTCCATGCTATTGTATGTCAATAACTCACATTTTGGACCATCCCATTATCCACTACTTTAGTTGATAGTTGCCACACTACAGTCATTGCCAGGGCAAGAAAGAAAAAATGCAGCAGCACTTCTACAGCTGATCACTCTCTGACTCCTGGTGAATATTAATTGTGTGGGGATGTCAAGCCTGAGTCAAGTTCCTAGTGCCACATTGGAAGGCTGACTATTTTGACAAACTGTGAAGTGTTCTGGAAAAGAATCAGTGCCTACAGGATAAAAGGAATGAAGATTAAGGAACAATGGTCAGAGGAATGGTTTCAAGAGCAGCAAGGTGGGCGGCATGGTGGCACAGTGGTTAGCACTGCTGCCTCGTAGGGCCAGAGACCCGGGTTCAATTCCCGACTCAGGCGACTGACTGTGTGGAGTTTGCACGTTCTCCCCGTGTCTGCGTGGGTTTCCTCCGGGGGCACCGGTTTCCTCCCACAGTCCAAAGATGTGCAAGTCAGGTGAATTGGCCATGCTAAATTGCCCGTAGTGTTAGGTAAAGGGGTAAATGTAGCGGTATGGGTGGGTTACGCTTTGGCGGGTCGGTGTGGACTTGTTGGGCCGAAGGGCCTGTTTCCACACTGTAAGTAATCTAATCTAAAAAAAAGGTATTATTTAAGGGTTAAAAATAGAAGTTAATTGTAGTCAGGAATGCAGCAACACATTTTTAAAAAAGATTTTCCAGTACACAGAGGACACTGTGGAAGTTGTTTGTTCAAGTTCTTTAAAAAAGCAGCAACTTTATTATACAAATGTTTTCTGAGTGCCTTTATATGAGATAATTCAAAGACAGATACTGTCGATGTCTCCAATAATTTTCTGACTTACCAAAGATTCAATTCAAGAAAATGAATTACCAGTGATGAAAATTAATGTAATTTGTTTTACTCTTCTGCAAAATATCACACAAGATTTCCAGTTGCTCGATCTAACTTTTCCAAAAGCTAAAAGACATAATTTTCATTCTCTATGCTAGCCTTCTGATGGGATAGGAAATTGATCTAAGTCTTGATGATTAAAAGTGCCTGCACAGTAAGTTTTCAGTATAACTGCAATGAACGCTGTTTATCAACATGCTTACACTAGTTTCAAATATCAATGCTACCACTTGCCCAAACTTGTCATTCTCCATTTCTCCAAACCACACTCCCACACCTTCTGGCAGGTCAGCTGTGAATTGAAGCCAATTGCGATTGGTCAGAATGGGTGTATATTTAAATGAGAAAGATGGAGACGTTGAGGATTCAAACGACAGAACAGGTTATTATACAGGCATGCACACAGTACAAAGTCTTGTGAGGAGGCTGTCCCCTGACTGCATTTTGTTTCATGCATTTATACACATGATCATCATATGTACAAACTAATCCATATTTCTATGTTGAATTCTCAGGCATTTAATTATTATATAATTACAAGTTACCCCGAAACTATTATAATACTTTGGAATTCTGTGTGAAACTGAACAAGTCTCCTGTTCATGCATTGTAGAGTGATCATGCTCTCATAAGGTCAATCAGATCCTCAAAGTTGCCCATTCCACAATGATCATGCCTTTAGCCTTCAAAATAGTTCTCCATTTTGTTTACACTGATTATTACTTTCCAACAGTTTTCAAACTTCCATCCTAAATGCAATAAAGTGACCAGGTCCACTTGTAATTTTAAACAGTTCTTGGTTTTGAGTCAAATGCATCTCAACACCTTTCAATGCCTGTAGCCATATGTCCAGCCTTCCATATAGTTGGTTATCATTTGTATTTTTTATTTCAATCCCCCATTTTGGCCCTTGGTTGTGCTCAAGGAAGCCAACACCATATGTGGCTCTCACACCAGATCAGAATAGCCTGTCAGTGGGTTAGATTAGCAAGTTCTAATCATTCTCGAGGGCAGTCAGGGAAGGGCAATTAATGTTGGCCAAGACAGCAACACTCATACCTTGAGATTGAATATATATACTTTAAAAAGTCTCTGTTGTTGTCTCTCCAGAACCTTATGTCTATCTGCCCAGATCAAATGTTTTCACTAGTGAACATTTGATCATGAGCCAGACACAAACAATTAACTGCCCCACCACCAGTACCAGACAATCAATTCTAAGCCAGGGGTGAATGTCCACTTTGATAATATTGCATCAAACCACCTCCCACCACTGTGTATCTTCTAGTTCAGGTTCTACGTCCTCCACAAGTTGCTTTGCTTCTTGGTGATTTCTCCAATATTGCCCCATTGCAGCCTTAGTTTCCTTTCTCACTCTTCCATAGACATTCTGGCTTGGTGATGAAAGGTCTGAAAACGAACCTTTCAGCTCAGTGAGCAAACCTACGTCCAGAACCTCAGCCTGATCTACAAACCTGAAAACTCGCTAACATTCTGGCAGTTTTGGGATTCGCTTCATCTTAGGCTGCTGGTATCATAACAAGTCTTCCATTCAATTGTTGGCCCACATGGATGGGGACACCAGATATCAGTTATCATCGACAGCCCAATTATTCTTTGGGCCTGAGGATGAAAGCAGAAACTCAAGTTACTTACTGATATAGGATATTACTGTACAGGTATAGAGGTTTGCTGGTGGTTATAGTGTTCCCCATCTCCATGGTACAACACTTGCATTGGTTTGTTGCAGGCACTGGAAACTTCAAGGGTACAGTTGAAGGTGCTACCAAAATCATATGTAGCTCCTTTACTTAACTCAACAGGATGTGGATACACATTATTTTCTGCACATAGAGAAAATCCCTCTGGGTCATGTTTTTGGTCAGGGGAAGTCTTTTTGCTAATTGTTATTTCCCATTCTCACTGTATTTGAGTCTTTTGCTATCATGTTCGTAAGTAAACTTATTCTTTGTGTTTCCACGCTCTTTTGATCACTGCCCAGTGTTTCCGTGAGCCTTTGCTTTCCACACTCATGCATGGAAGTTACCAGAACCTCATGAGGTCCTTTCCAGTAAAGCCCTAGGCCTGACTTTGCAAGTAGGACCCAATCATTCCCAGGCCCTTTACAATGATGCACCTGGAGAAAAAAATCAGTGAACAGTAGCTTTGCCTTCTGCAATGTCCTGTTGCCATGAGGTTCCAAATGATCATTCAACACTGTACATGACCTCGTCCATGAAGTAAAGAAGTCATTGTAACCTTTAGATCATGTATTTGTGAACTATACAAAAATATACCTACTGTCCGAGGGTATGTTGTTTCACTTTAGGGGCTTGGCCTATGCTATAAATTTTGAGGTCTGGCTTAAACATATTTTTAAAATCACTTTTGGAGACCAAAAAATGTTCAGGGTTATCAGTTTGGTTAAAGTCACATTGTTTGTCCACACACAGTGACCGTTTTACATCAGGAGATCGTGTGTCTCAGGGATCTATGCATTTGCATTCCTTGGGAGCTGACCATTTCAAATTGCTTCTCTAACTTTGCCGTACAAAGGTTAGAATCTAAAAATGACCACCACAACTATGGATGAAGCTTTAATGTGTTTTAATCTCAAAATGTCACTGTCATTCTTAAGCAGTAACTTGAATCGTTAAATGTTAGTAAATTCCTGCAGCTTCATTGCAGGATTTCAGATTAATCCCCAAGTCTCCATAACTTCAGTTTTTTGGCCCTTTCATCACCTAAATGTTAGTTCCGACTTTCCAATTAGCAACATCTGAAGTTAAAATAAACTCCCTCTGGTCTTTTTGAGAACTGCAGCAGGAACCAGAATCCTCAAATCCTTAAACTCTGCAGCATGTTTTTAACCCATCCATCCAATCCCTCACAGATTTCATTATTACTCCAAACATGTAAAATAACATCCAAATCACAAGTTACAGTGCAAACATATCCATCAGGTGCACACTAACTGTTTCACACAGTCAGAAGAGAATACACATGCCCTTAATGGGAAAAAAAAACAATGTTGAATAAGTACAATAGCAAGAAACGATCTCAAATCAGAAGATGCAGAATCCATACGAACAGAGGTAATAAATAACAAAGGGAAGATGACACTGGTAGTAGTAGTCCATAGCCATATGTTGGGACAGAGAACAATGAGGGCAAGTGACAAAGGCAGTATATTTATCATGGGTGACTTTGATCCTCATGTACATTGGGATAGTCAGATTGGCAGATGAATCCATAAAGAAGAATTCATAAAATGAATTAGAGACAGTTGTGAATCCAAACACGCATAAGACTATTTTGGATCCAACGTGTAATAAGGCAGCTTTAATAAATGATCAGAGTTAATGATCCCCTCAAAAAGAATGACCATATAGTAGAATTTAGTATTCCGTTTGAGAGGATCAGAAACCTCTGTGCTAATCTTAAATAAGGATAGCTACAAAGGAATGAGCGCAGTGCTGGCTCAAGTAGATTGGGACAGGAATTCAGTAGCAAAAGTAGTTGTGGAAAATGGCAGATGTTTCAGGGAAGTTTTGGCTTATATCCAAGACAGATTCCAGTGAAGGAGGAGGATTTCAGAAAGGAAATAAGAATCCAGGGTATAAAAACAAGAAGCTTCAAAGCAATCTGGACAAGCCAAAGGAACAAAACTGGAAATGTCATGAAGACATGGTAGATTGGTTAGCAAGGTTAGGTAAAAGTGGATATTGCAGATGCTGGAGATTAGATTCAAGATTAGCATGGCGCTGGAAAAGCACAGCGGCTCACATTGAAGAGTCCCGAGGCAGAAGATCTTTCAACCCCATGGCATCAACGTGACTTCACCAGTTTCCTCATTTCTCCCCTCCCCCCTAACCTTCCAGCTCAGCACCATCCTCATGACCTGTCCCACCTGTCAATCTTCCGTCCCACCTATCCATTCCACCCTCCTCTCTGACTTACCACCTTTACCCCCACCTCCATCTGGGCTGTTCCAGCAATAAAGTTTCAACTTTGATCTCCAGCATCTGCAGACCTCAATTTCTCCTTTTGCCTGAAATGTCAATTTTCCTGCTCCTCAGATGTTGCTCAACCTGCTGTGCTTTTCCAGTATCATTCTAAGCTTGGTTAACAAGGAGAACTAACCATTTAGATATAAAAGTGGCTTGAAGGTAGAAAACAAAAGTGGTGGTGGAGAGTTGCTTTTAAGACTTGTGGCCAGCTATGCACCACAAGGATCCGTGCTGGGTCCATTGCTTTTTATCATTTATATAAATGACTTGGATGCGAATATAAGGAGGCATGGTTAATAAGTTTACAGACGACACCAAAATAGATATTGAAGATTATCTCAGAGTACAGTGAAGATTATCTCAGAGTACAAAGGAACGTGAATCAGATGGGCCAAGCGTTTGGTAAAACTGGTCAGTGTATTGAGTATAGGAGCTGGAAGATCATGTTGCAATTGTACAGGACATTGGTTAGGCCACTTTTGGAATTCTAAGTTCAATTCTGGCTTCCCTGTTATAGGAAAGATGTTTTGAAATTTCAAAGGGTTCAGAAAAGATTGACAAGGATGTTGCCAGGGCTGGAGGGCTTGAGCTATAGGGGCAGGCTGCATAGGTTGGCACTCTTTTCCCAGAGGCTGAGGGGGTGACTTCACAGAAGTTTATGAAATCACGTGGGGCATGGATAGGTGAATAGTCATGGTCTTCTCCCAGGGTAGGGGAGTCCAAAACTAGAGGCCATAGGTTTAAGGAGAGAGGGGAAGGTAATAAAAGGGACCTAAGGGGCAACCTTTTCATGCAGAGGATAGTACATGCATGGAATGAACTGCCAGAGGAAGTGGTGGAGGCTAGTACAATAACATTCAAGAGATTTTTTATAATTAACAATGTCAAAAAATACATTCAAATAGTGTAAGTGGAGTGTCAGTAGGCTGAATGACAAGTCTTTGCTGGTGATCAAAAGTATCAGATGGTGTGAGTAAAGGATGATGCTCGAGACAAACCACATGGCTGGAATAACATGATAGGTGTAAGAATCACATGTCAAGGGCCTAACCAAAGTAACAAGTAATCAAAACTGTACAAACTAATTAAGGTAGAGAGATAATAATAAGTTATCAAGGCAGGGTCAAAACAGAACAGTATGGTGGAGTTACATGTACATGACATGAACTTAAAATCATGTTTGAGGCTGTCTTCATGGATATCAGCTTCTGCTTGGTGATTCCACACTGTTGTGCAACTCAAAGTCAATTCTGTACCCGTGACACTCCACTCACTATTTGAATTTACCTTTTGATACTCTTGATTACCTGGAATTATCTTGCTACTATGTCTGCGCATAATTCTGTTTCTGTCTGCTTCTCTCTACTTCACCTGACGAAGGAGTAGCACTCCAAAAGCTGGTGATTTCAAATAAATCTGTTGGACTATAACCTGGTGTTGTGACTTCTGACCTTGTCCACCCCAGTCCAGCACTGGCACTTTCCCATAACATTTAAAAGGCATTAGGGTGGGTATATGATTAGAAGGCGTACACAGGGTTATGGGCCAAATACTGGCAAATGGGACAAGATTAATTTAGGTACCTGGTTGGCATGGACAAAAGGGTCTGTTTCCAGCTGTACATCTCTATGATTCTATTCACCAACCACAGTATCAGACTGAAAGAAAAACAAACAATGTGGCAAACATCAATGGTAAACCAGAGGATGAGAAGAGTTTTAAAACCTAAACTCAAAAACAGAAAATAAAGTTTGATGGTAAGCTTGTCAGCAATATCAGGATGAACAGCAAAAGCTCCTTTAAACATGTAGAAAGGAAGAAGGAAGCCAAAGTGAACACAGGCCCCTTAGTGAATGAGGCTGGGGAAATATAATGGAGAAATCAGAAAACGATAGGAAAGTTAATACTTTGCATCAGTCTTCACAGTAGAAGACATTAATAGCATCCCAAAATTACTAAATACAGTATTCAGGGGCAAAGGGAGGAGAGGAAATAATTACAATACTATTAGAGAAAAGTGCTAGGGAAACCACTGTGTCAAAAGACCAATAATTCCCCTGGACCTGATGGGATGCATCCTCGGATATTAAAGGAAGTAGTCACAGATAGTGGATGCGCTGATTTTCCAGGAATCCTCAGAGTCTGAGCAAGTCCCAGAGGATGGTAAAACTGCCAAGTAACACTTTAAAAAAGGAACTAAAAGCAACTAATGAGAGGCAAGTTAGCTTAACAGCTATTACTAGAAAAACATTAGCATCTATTTTAAAGGATATAACAATAGTTCAGAAATAGGTTTAGAAATACATATCAAGCAGAGTCATCGTGGTTTCATGAAGGGGTCATGTCTGATAAATTGACTAGAATTCTTTGAGGCGACAACGAAGATAAAAGGGAAAAGCAGTGAATATAATGTAGTTGGATTTTCAGAAAGTGTTTGATAAAGTGCCATACATTAAGCTACTTCAGGTAAAAGCCATGGTGTTGGAGGTAGTGTACTAGCATGGATGGAAGATTAGTTAACTAATAGAAGACAGAGTTAGGACAAGGCAAATATTTTTGGAATGGCAACCTGTAACTAGTGGGTGTGCCATGGGAGTCAATGTAGGGGTCACAATTTAAAAAAAAAAAATTAATGACTTGGATGGAGAAAGTGAATGAACCAGAGAAAGTTCACTAGGCAGAAACCAGGTATGGAGGGACATTCTAATGGGGAGAGATTGAGTAAATTGGGCCAATAGTCAATGCAATTTAGGAGAACAAGGGGTGATCTTATTGAAACATACAAGATTCTTTGAGAAAGTTATAAGGTAGATAAGGAAAGGTTGTTTCCCTTTGTAGGAGTGTCTTGGATCAGAGGGTATAATCTCAGAATAATCACATTTAAGACAGAAATGTGGAATTTCTTCTGAGGTTGGTGAACCCGCAGAATTCTTTACCAGAGGGGTGATGTGACTGGGTCATTAAATATATTCAAGACAGAGATAGATTTTTAATTACTAAGGGAATCAAGGGTTATGGAGAAAAGGCAGGAAGCTGGAGTTGAGATCATCAGATCGGCTATGATCTCATTGAATGGTGGAGTAAATTTGATGAGCTGAATGGCCTCCTTCTGCTGTGTCTTATGGTCACGTTACAATTATCTGCTTTGAAACTACATATAAACAGATCACGGTCTGTTTAAACCACTTAAGTTATAAAGACACCAGCCTGCAACCTACACAATTGCAGGAGCTGCTTGCCCAGTCTGCTCTTCTCATTCCAGAAAGAAAAAAAAAAGTTGTTTCAACACAGATTCATCAGCAGCTTTTCACAGTTAGTATTTGACAAGTACTCTGAACTAATTGATGTGTTCTCTTTGGAGACGGCAATAGGCCATGACGCCCAGGTCTCTATTTCATCCCAAATCTAACTAAGTGGCTACAGTTTTCGTCCTGCTGTTTGCCCTTAGCGTGAAGCCAACAGCCAGATTGCTTTCACCTGCCTGTCTTCAGCAACTGTCCTCCCAAAATTTGTACAACTCAGACAGATAGTACTAGCACAGAGAGTAGTAAGCTAATCAGTGAAGTCAGATTAAGGGAGAAAGTATGTCTGACCTACGTGCAGGCTAACAATACCATGTCTACATCTCAACAACTCCTCTAAATCCCTTCATTTTTGTGCTGATAAATTGATTATTTGACATAGTCATCGATGAGTAATACCCTCTGCAAAGTGAATATCAGAAAGGTAAAGCCATAATCTTGCGATCTTACTCCCTCCCAAAGAATTCTGACACTTAAGCTGTCTGAAACTTAGAATTAAACTTAAATCCTCTCTTAGACCATGCCTATTTATCACATGTTGCCATCTTTATAACAGGCTGCCTTGAATCCTACCACAACATGTCTACTAAATTGCTTAAGCTCTACACTGTACCAATGTCATATTTGCTCCATCTTTCAAAAACTAGGTAAAGTCACCTTAGTCTCAGGAGGACCTTAGGGGTGCTGTCATTAGAGAAATGGATGACTGGTAATGTTTAACCAGAGGGTCACCACATGTCAGGCAAAGGGCAAGATTGAGAAGGTGGGATCTTCACAGTGATCTCAGGTGGTGTGGCAATTCAGCAGCACTGTTGGCATGACTCTATTACAAACCAGCTATTCAGCCACCTGAGCAGACCAATCCCTCCAAAAACAACCTTGTCCAAAACTGCCATCTGTATCCTGCCCCATACTTGGTCACGATCATCTGCTTGCTGATTGACAAATACAGCATTAAATTTAAAATCCACAACTTTGAGTCCCTTATCAACATTACTCCAGCATTCTATGCTCTGTGCTTGGAAGGTAAATGCATCTAATGTGCTCCATTGAGCTTCACAATTAATTACAAATAATCATCCCTTATCTAGCATTAAAGAAGCCATGTTTAAAAGATTTAATTTTACAAAAAAACTTTATTCAATTAAAAACGGTCATTTACAGTGAATGTGCAATTTCTGGGCATGTTGATAAAACACGCTGGAAGACTAAACAAAATTTGCATATTCGCTCAAAGAACTGAGTTCGACTGCAGTTTTAATGATAATTACAGTCCAAATTGTAGAGTGAAAATTTACGGGCAGCGTAAACTATCCAAAAACTTTGGAATTTTCCACACCTTCAAGTTTGATGATACATGGACATTTTTGGTTGTTCAAATTTCTCAATTTCATGTTCTAATTCAAGTAAAACATTCGCATTTATACAGATAAAATAAAATTTTAAATATATTGAAGCCATGATCTTTACCCAAGTGAAAAAATGTACAAAATAAAATTTATGATAGTGTCAATGATTCTTCCAATATAAAAAGTACAGTAAGAGATTTCTTCCAGTTTCTTTTTATCAGCTTCATAATTCTGAAAGTTTAAAATGGTGGTAACTTTCTGAGCATATCATCCAAGTCATTTGAGTACACTCCTATATGCCAGTGCAGATACATGGACGCTGTAATTCTCTGGTAGCTGCAAGAGGAACAGAAGGAATATTTGGAATGATTCCTCTACATCATTCGAGCAACATACTGAATAGCAGATTCACAACAAAAAAATAATCTAGCTTTCAGCACCAGCACTTGACAGCAAATCAGCAATAGTATGAAGCAAAACAGTATTCAACAGCAAGGCAGGGCATTGCCAATTCTGGATGTCAAATTCTTGTTCGGGGAATCAATTTATTCCAGGGTCAAAACTTTTCATTTCGCACTCATCAGGACTAGGTCATAAGAAGCTGAATGGTGACCTAGTCCTAATGATTACAAACTAAAAGGTTCAACATCTTGTCTCTTTTTAGCAATGTTTGAAGTTCTGTATTACATCCTTTACTTTAGACTCAGGGTACTAAGTCCCTAACTGCCAGTTTATTCATGAGTTTGTGGTAAATATTGAAGGTACCACGACTGAAGATAATTATAAAAAAGGTGAACACTGAGAAGCGTTCACTATTCCTTTACATTTGGTTTGATGTCAATGCTATTTTATGAAAGAGAATCTATTTTGCTTAGTTTATTTGATAGCACCATATGGTTCCCTTACTTGTGCACCAAGTCTGGAAAGGTATCTATTCCTTACTGCAAAAGAACTCATTGGTTGAATTTTAGCTAAGTCCTCCACTTGTTGTTGACGAATGCGTTCTGCTTTCTCAGCCCTGCGGAACAAAAACAAATTAAGAAAAATACTTTGGTTATTAGCATGTTAGGCTTTGAACCAAACAAAAATGTCAAATATTTAGCACTAAATGTATTAAGTGATCAGCTGAGATCACTAGTTATTTGTATTTTCTTTTTACATGTTGTGCAGATGCTAAGTACATATTTCCAACCCACATTTCCTAGGACCATAAGTGGTACCTAAAGTTCAGATAACTCTGGTCTATTTGAACTTATTTCTTTTTCAATGATCTAGCCTTTAAATTGTGTGCATGCACGTTTAAAAGTTACTTCCTGTACTCTTGATTCATTCGTAAATAAATCCAAGAATCGCCCAATCCTCAAGATATAAACTTTAATGAGAACGTGAATTAAAACTGATGCAATCCACAAAAATTTGGACACTCCTGTGTTAGGAATAAGTTTAAGGAAAAGACATGCAGTATTTTTAGTATATTTTTGTTTACAAAGGAAAAGAGATATAGGTAAACGAATACATATTTCCATTTGAGAGAGAACTTAGTTAAGCATACAAAAGGTTTCACATGGACTTAAATACATCAGATTTTGATTTAAGTTTCATTTTCAGTTGAAAGAAAAATTCTTTAATGATCCAAAAATCAATTCGACTTACGTATCAAAATGATAAATTTGCAGTTAACAGTAAATATAAAAATGTACTGGCCAGCAGTCTTGCATTAGCTCACTGGAATATGAGATTGTTTAAAACAACGTATCACACTCACAACCATTCCAATTATTTCACAGACAGCATCTATTTTTTAAGAATAAAGTGTTATTCATTTGTTTTAGGAAACAATGCATGGTTTTAGTAGTAAGCAACAGTTTATATTATGAAATCTAATATCAATCAGTTCCCAATATAATTCTACCTTCATCAGTATTAGCACACAAGCCTGAAATTATCGGTACACAAGGGGTTACACGTATGACATTGAAATCAGAAAACTTACCCACTCGTGGAATACTAGCTCAAAAGTCAAAAGAACTAGATATCACAGAATGTGCTCCAGATGTAACATTTCACAACTATTCAAATTATTCTAAATTTGAGCTCATAGTTCCCATTTAAATGTGAGAAAATACACTATAAACATTTGACAATCCCAAAATATTACAAATACATATTTTAATGCTGTCTTTGCTACCCATTTGGCAATGTTACAATTGATTACAAACAAATTAATTGAAGACCACTAATATAAGTGCTTTCCACCCCCTCTTCCAAAATCTGAAAGTATATTTATATATTCTTCAAGATGATGTTTTGATGATAGGTTGTGTAGTTCTGGCCGAGAGCTGCTAGTCCTAATTCTCATCTGTAAAAAATTGTGGTGACAGTTACTGTTATGAATTCAGCAACATGGAATAATGAACACTAAAATGACCATTCATGGGTTTCCATTCCAGTGAAACTGCTTTTCTGTGTCACTAATCCTGTGCTACAACTAATCAGTGTTAAACTTTGCTAAAGCAGTATAATTCAGAGATCATTTTTACCTGAGTTTTGATTTGTTAAAAAGTTTGTATGCACACATCCAAAAGCCATCCAACAAAAACAAGAGGTTGAAGAAATCACTGAAGGTAGCATGACATAACAGTCTCCTGTGCACAGTGATTGATTCTGACTGGATTTGAAGTAAAAATGCAGCAATATTTATCTTTGTGAAAGACAAAGACGAGAAACTATTCAGTTTCAAAAGGGCTGACAAGTTTCTACAAAAACCACATTACATGGTGATCATGATTTAAAGACAGGTCTACTCAAAGTGATTGTAGGTATTAAAAATAGGTAGGTCTGGATGATTTCACGGGTGATTATGCAGTCTTTCCACTTAGGTTACAAGCTCAGTTCCAAATAAATGTATATCTACAACGGCAGTCAATTGCATCCATGAAGATGCAAAGTTTGGGAGGTATTTGGAAAGAATGAAGGAATAGTGTAGGAAAATACCATCACAGAAAATAAAAATGAAATCCACGAAGAAAAAATAACAAGATAATCTAGTTAAGAGACTGTATCCCAAGTCTTGATTATAAATATTAGAAACAAAGGGAGGTAAAACACCACATGGCAAGGAGAGAGAATTTCAACTTTGGCCACATTGTTTTGTGCCCATTAAATGGATGTTAGGTGTCCAAATTTCATGCTTCAATTTGTTGCAGCCAATCTAGACCAGAGAAGCACTCTGGGCAATCTCCAATAAGGGCACCCAAATGAAGCAGGAGCATTCTTCAAAAGGCTGGCACAATAATTGCAGTTTCCTGTCACTGAGCATTTGTCTGGATCCAATCTGCTGGCTAGTTCTATCCAGGAGTCATTTGATATCTCAACTTTCAAATATGCACCTATGTGCCTACATCATATGCAGAGCAGAGCCTGTTGGCAGTATTTAAATGTATTAAGCCAAATTTGGTTCTGGCTCAGATTTGCATTAAACGGTAAATACAGCTGTCAGTCTGCCAACTTCAGAATCATTTTGGATTAAATTAATATCACAGCCAAAGTTTTTGTATCTTATTACAAACTCAGGGGACACAGCAAAAAGAACCAAGAAATATCATAGGAAAGAGGGGAGACTGTTCTTTTCTTGCATCCAAACCAGAGGTGCAAAATCAGACAGGCAGAAAAGTAGTATTTCTTTATGAACATCTTGAAAAAAGAACACCCAAACACCCAAATCAAGCTTTTTAACAACAAGTGGCAATGGAAAATAAAAATAATGCCAAAAATGTTGGTTGAAGCTAACCTGGAAATGGGACCAAACACCCTTGGCATATGCCATCTTTACCAGTTCCGTAAAGGAATTTGAAAACTCACTTTAAACTTCCCATGTTTCAGGAAGGGATTCATTAAATAAGCCACACATTGAAAGATTTATGGCGCTCAAGACTAGGTTATAAAAGATTTCAATTAAATCAGATTAGTAGGACAATTACGGATTACCCCTAATGGGACAATTGTTGGCAAGTTGCACATGAAATTGAATTTTGTATTTTTATTTTTACCATTAGAACTGGCAGGCTTATAAAAGAATTTGTGGTTTCTCTTTCCTCTTGAAGGCAAAATCTGAGAACACTGGGGGAGAAAGCTTTCCCTGCATCCAAATCACACTACAGACCAAGACCATCAACACTGAGGGGAAAAGGAGAAAAATATTAACTTTGACATCTCTCTTCAGAGGGGAAAATTTGAAAACTCAAATCTGATGTTTCCTTGCAAGTCAGAAACTGAATAAACTATCAAATGGGAACCTTCAAACACAGTAGAATCACCAATGATTTCCAAAGAGCACAAGCATCAACGTCAATTGAGTTCTAGAATACCTGCAACCATATTGGTTGTTAATTGACGACTTGGTGTCGTACCAAGTTAGTCAACAACATGAGAACACAATGAAGGGAGATGAATTGAGAACTATCAAAAGGACAGAAAACAATAGGAATAAATAGGTCATTATCAGGATGGGATGCTGTAATTAGCTGGTGGAAAGTGAGGACTGCAAATGCTGAAGATCAGAGTTGAACGGTGCAGTGCCAGAAAGCAGTGGTCAGGCAGCTTCAGAGTAGGAGAATCGACGTTTCGAGCATATGCTCTTCATCAGGAATGAATGCAAGATCAGTGCTTGGGCCCCAGTTATTCATCATAACCACCCCCTGCAAACAAGATTTATGGATTTGAATGTGGGAAACAAGTGCAATATTTAAAAACTCATTAATGACAAAACTAGGTGAGAATATGTGGGCTGTGCAAAGAGGCTTCAAGCTGATTTAGAATATAATGTGGATAAGTGTACGGTTATTTTTGTTTTAAGTTTTAAAAAAAGGCAATTGGGCCAACATTCTCTAAAGTTAAGGATGAGAGGGATCTCATTGAAACGTTAACTTTTATAGGCTTAACAGGGTAGATCCAGGAAGGAAGGTTCCCAAGGCATGGGATTGGTGGTCTCAAACCAGGTGACAATAGAGCTAGGCTTACAACAGAGATGAGGAGAAATTTCTTTAAACTCTTGGGCGATGAATCTCATACATTAAGCATATTTAAGACAGGTGAGATAGTTTGCTTTGACATTGAATCCACGAAGGATGTGGACATTATACAAGAAACTTTAATGAAGTAGAAGGTATGCCATGATAGAGTTGAATGGTGGCACAGGCTCAAGGGACGAAGTGGCCTCCTCCTGTTTGTCCTGTGTCTCTGTTCCATAATGAGGGACTGTTATAATTTGTAAATTCATTTTTTGTGGTCTCCAAGGCATGGCACTTGCCCAGCTCAAGAGGTTAAACTGATGGAAAAACCTATTCTATAGAGGGAAACTGCAGCCATTAAGGATGTTAACTTTATAACAGCAGAACTCTCAAACTTGAATAGTGACAAGCTAACAAATGTCACAATTTGAGGTGTGCATAATAAAATGTCTGGACATTCAAATTTTCCACCTTTAATCTCTTTCATGAAAGAAACATTGTTTACATTTAATGGCTCTTTTGCATTCTTCTGGTCTTTGGGACCCTCCATTACTTTACAAATAAAACATATCTGAAGAAAGGCATAGTCTGACACAAGTATGAAATTAGGGCCCATAGTCTTTGCAGTATCAAATACCTCTAGTTGTTTCTTAACAATGTGGAGTCAATCAAATTGGCTAATAACAATGATTGGCTAAGGAGCTCTGAAGGAACCAGAGACAGATCTTCCACTTGACACTTCTAGTTGAAGATCGTTGTAAATGCTCTGGCCTGGTCTTTTGCACTGATGTGCTAGACTACCTCAGCAAGGATAGGGATATTTGAGGAGTTGTATAATTGTCCACTATAATTCACAATTGGATGTAGTACAACTGCAGAACTTAGATCTGATCCTTTGTGTAATATCTTAGCCTTGTCTATCACTTTTTGCTTTTACTGTTTGGCATGGAAGTAGTCCTAATTTGCACCTTCACCTGACTGATACCTCAGTTTACAGGTATGCCTGGTTCTGCTCTGAGCATTGCTATCCTTCAAATCATTAAACCAGGATTGATCCTCTGACAATGGTCTCAGTCATCATTAAAGTTTTAATTCCAGATTTTGCTGACTTTGAATTCTACCATCTGGTGTGATATGATTCAAACTCCAGTCCCCAGAATATTACCTGGTTGTCCAGATTAATTTAGTGACAATACTCTTATGCCATTACCCCCCTCAAATATAATTAGTAATTAAATATTTAAGAAATATAATCTGCTCATCGCAAGTGCTCCCTAGGTTGAGGGAGAGGACGGTGGTGCAGGACAGAGGTTCCCATTTTGTCTCAAATGCCTTGAAGAGGAATAAACAAACTTCCCAAATGCTTCAATATTTGGCTAGCTCCTTATCAGAAAGGAAAACAATTGTCTTATTTTATAGGATAGCATTAAAACTTGAGAAATTAATAACCTACATTACATTTGATGCAATTCCATAAACTGTTGGTATGGTGTTTATTATTTTGCCTAAGTTGACACGCTAATTGGCTATAATCATTTACAAGGAAGGGGATGACTCTGACTTCGTGCTGCTCAGCAACATCAGGACAACATCATCTCAATAGGAGTCATGACTGTCAAACAGCTCTACAACTCAGATTTTTTTCAACTGTTTACAAAGTCGTTCAAACACGAACCAATTTCAACAGATTAAGTTTCTGAACAATCTTACAGAAAACCAGCTGCGGTGCGTCTGGATAGCTAAAAACAGCTGGAAGTTTTTCTGAAATCAAAGCACTCTGTCAAATGGTTTGGCTCGAGTGCAGTTTGGAAAAGCTGCATGATATCACAATTCAAAACCTGACCAATCAGAATCAAGCAACTGCTTCAGACCTAAAGCAAAGAAAATCATCTCTGAACCAGGAGAATGATCCATAGCATTTGATTCCTTTCAACTAAATTAATTGCTAAGAATGATCAATTAGCTTTTATGCAGTAGTCCTTGCATTCAGATGCAGAAGGAACTGGAGGAAAACACCAAGCAGAAAAAGCAATGCTTACCTATTTTTAAAAAAGCACTTGAGTGTGAAAAGTATGAGAAACAGTACATAAATAAGATTACTTGCCACTATTTCTCAGTGGCTAGTACAGCCAACCTTCAAACTGTGGCCTTTGTTAAACAAGTCTAAACTTGGGTGGGTGTTGAGATACTTGGCACCACAGAGCAAAGCATATCAGCAGCTCCTATTTGCCATCCTAGGTTGGGTTTATTTGCAGATTAAATCACTTATTATGTCTGTCAATTACTCCAAGTTTGAACTTGGGATGGACTGGCAGCAGAAAGAATCTTAAAACAATTCATCAGATTATAGATCAAACATTCTTAGCCACTGGCATTTGAAGAGGAAAGGACCACGCTATCATCTAGCAGTTGATCTATCGATTGGATTCGCGGTGACTCAGTGGTTAGCACTGCTGTCTCTCAGCACCAGGGACCCAGGTTCGAATTCAGCCTCAGGCGACTGTCTATGTGGAAATTGCACATTCTGTGTCTACGTGGGTTTCCTCTGGGTGCTCCAGTTTCCTCCCACAATCCAAAGATGTGCAGTTTAGGTGAATTGGCCATGCTAAATTGCCCATAGTGTTAGGTGCATTGGACAGGAGTAAATATAGGGTAGAGGAATCGGTCTGGAGGAGTTACTCTTCGGAGGGTCAGTGTGGACTTGTTTCCATACCAGTAGGGAGACAAATCTAAAAAAAAATAGAAGGAGAATACGTGGACGCTCTAGCTAAATTTCTGTTCAGATATTGAACAAATCTTCTTAGATACATACTTCATTACTTTGTTTTGTAATGAAAATTTTTAAACCAAACCTATATCGCTGATTGAAGAACCAGGAACGACAACATTCTTTTACTATACCTATTTGTTTCATTGCAGTAATACACCAATAGGAAGTAAATATTACTAACAGCCAATTCACCTAAAAGAATAACATTCTTAATAGTCTTTCCCAATTCCAGTAACCACAGACTGCACCACTATTTATTTTAAACAGTGGGGTTAGTTAGCTCAGTTGGCCAGCGTGTGGTTCACAATAACTTTAATACAGAATGGATTTGGTCTCTTAGAGATAGGATTGAGACGTACCTTTTGCCCTGCCTCAAAATGGAAGGCAATGGCAAATTATCACTAAGAAACAGGTCATCAATAGATAATGAACTAGGGACCTGTTTTTGGGCAGGGTGCACAAGTAATACCATTGATGGCAGCACCCAGGATAGAAAAACAAAGTCTAATATAAAACATTAGATTTAATCTAAACAGGTAACAAGCTCATTCAATCTTAGAAAAGCATTGGAAGCCAAGTTGACATAAATTAAATGCATACAATACATCAAGAGTACAGTAGTTTGCTACTTAATCTTTTAACCAGGACAGTATCAAGCAAAAAGCTTAACAAAATGGCATAGCTCAAGTTACACATAAGAACAGACAAAGAGTAAGCAAAGTTAATACTGCTTTCACAATGAAAATTAGTTTCTATAGAATGAGATTTTCAAATATATGCAGCATTTTTATTCTGACATTTAAAGTTCTGAATATTTCACTCTGAAGAAAACGGAGGAAAGTTGTTGTTCTGAGGATTGATACCGGTGAAATTCATTAATTTTGTTGCACAGAAATGAGGCCAATGTTTACGTGCAGTATCATTAAGAACAAATCATGAACCAACTTTAGCAGATTTTAAATGAAAAACAAATCTTCATTGTAATTGTTTTATGGTCTTGCAAAATCTTTGTGCTACTTCCACAGCAAGTTCAATGTTATAATACTGGATTGAATCCCATCAAGGAGGTCATTAAAATAATCAAAAATATGAAGAATTAAAGCAAAGACATCTTCCCAAATTGTTAACATTCTATTTTTCACTATAAAATATTTAAATATTAATTAACTAGTTCCCCAACAAAACAATATGGTAACCATATCATTTCAATGACAATCTCCTTACTTAAGTTATGTAACAGCATCAGAAGTAGTTCAGAAGAGGGTCACTCAACTGATTCCTGGGATAAGGGGTCATTGGAATATTAGAACAATTGAGCCTCCACAAATTGTAGTTTACAAGATTGAGGAGTGATCTTATTGAATGATACAAGATCATAGGGAAAATTGACAGGATGCTGAGAGCAGTTTCTCTTTTCTGTTCCCTTTTGGGGAATTCTAGAAATGGGGAAATATTTTAAAAATTAGGGGTCCATTTAAGATGCAGATAAGAATTCTTTCTCCCTTCCCCGCACAGAGGTCTGTGGAATTCTTTTCCTCAGAGTGCAGAGTAGGCAGGGCCATTGAATACTTTTTGGGCTGAGGTAGATAAGATCCTTAATTGAGAAGGGAGACAAAGGGTTTAGGAATTAGATAGGAAAATGAAATTGAAGCCATAATTAGATCAAATGACAAAGGAGGCTCAAGCAGACAAATGGCCTACCCCTGTTTCTGTTGCACATATGTAAAACTTGAGTGGAATACTCTGAATAATAGACTTTCCCAAGATCATTGTTTGTGTGGAACAACCAGAAGGGCCAATTTGATGAGTTGGAGATACCAGTGTTGGGACTGAGGTGTACAAAGTTAAAAATCACTTAACACCAAGTTATAGTCCAACAGGTTTAATTGGAAGCACTAGCTTTCAGAGCGCTTTTCCTTCATCAGGTGGTAGTGAAGGACCAGTGCTTCTAATTAAACCTGTTGGACTATAACCTGGTGTTGTGATTTTCAATTTGATGAGTGCACACTACCATTGTGCGAGAATAGTACCCACCACCTTACTGTACTGAGGATTTCAACAATAGTTTTTCCAAAAAAATCATGCATTGTTCTAAACAGAATCGAAAGAGGTCATTAGTTGTCCCTTACCATTTCAGATATCCCTTTATATAGGCTTTTGGTTGCCAAAATTGACAGATATGGGAAAATTCGCTTATACACAATAGAATTCAGATTTTCCAATGCATTAGCCTATAGCTGAGATTGCTACCATTGACATGAAGTAGTTTGAAACTGTAAAACTGAACTACACATTTACAGCCAACAAGAATAGAGTACAAAGTGCAAAGTTCTCAACATGTTACTGTTTCTTGTTGATTCTACCTACATTCATTTTTATGTGAGTAGTGACAACCAATAAAGTGAAACAACATTTTTCTTCATCCAAATATACCTGCTTGGTCTCTAATCATGTATTAAAATTTAAGGCTTTTTATAAAATCACAGCTTATGCAAATAAAGTTCTACATTCAATCTTGTTCACATTAAAAGTTATTAAACATATGCCAGAAGGATGACTGAATAGTGACCACAAATTTGGTAACAGCCAAGATTTGATTTTGGAATCATGTTTATTTTATCCCTACAAATCAAGATTTCCAACAGCTACACTAATTGCATTGGAAACTAGAAATTTCCATTCCACAGGCTTTTAAAATTAGATCACTGTTCAAAGCACTTCTTATAAATGCTACACAAACTGGTACTTCAGCAGCATTAGAATTATTTTCATTGGAATATAGTTTCACTGAATGCCTTACTGAAGGTTTCTCTGTTCAAAAAAAAATCTAAGCTAAGAGCCAAGATCCATCACGGAGGGCAAAACAAAACTAATTCAGCATGTGGATAAGCAAATACAGAAAACTGTTTTCTTTACTGATTCTTAGAATAATTTTTAAAATGTTTCATGAGATGTGGATGTCATCAGCAAGGTCAGTTTTGGTTGCCCATCTCTGGTTTGCTGTTGAAATGAGCTGCTGCTAGATGACATTAAAAAGCATTTAAGCCTCCACTTAAGATGTGAATCTGGATTGTCATGTAGGAAAGACCAAGTAAAGATAACAGCTTTCTTTCCAAAAGGTGATGATCAGTGTATTGGCTGAGATGTTACTGACTGACTATGGTTTTCTCTTATGAGTCGAGATTTCAATTCCGGAATGTTTAATTAATTTAAATTCCACCAGCTGTCACGATGGGATTTTTAACCCAGGATCCGAAGGAATAGCCTTCGCCCTTGGCTTACAAAAACAGTGACATTACCACTGTGTCACAGGTTTCCCATGTTGAACACCATTTCCTAAATTAATAGGAAGCTTTGGATATTATGATTGATAAAAGATTGCATCAGTCTGCAATGATTTATTTTTCTTGCCTTCCTCCACATCACAAAAAATTATTTATCTTCAAATTCATACATCCAAGTAGTTGGTACTATCACTTAAAAAAAAATAATTGAATCACAACTCAATTTGTAACATTATTCACTAAATTTCCTACTAATTAACTCCTAGTGTTATATGCCCACATCTGATTTTTAAGACCTCATCCAAAATAGGAGTACTTACTCTGCTGCAGCGACAGCTTGGAGTTTTGAACGCTTCCATGCAGTCACATTGAGATCACCTTCTAAAAAGTTGAAAGCAAAGTGTATTAGGAACAATTTTGGCAGCACTTTGAAATAGGAGGTAAAGAAAAAAAATAATTTTATATTCATACCAGTCAACAAGTCCACAAAGTAGAGCATTACAACTGATATCAGTGCCCCTAGAAGATAAAAACAACCTATAATTAAAGCCTGACAATTATGTGACAGAAAACTGAAATGAATCAAAACTAAAGGCAAATTTAGTTCAGGAATTCAGTTTTCACTGCAGTGAGAAAAGAATAATTAGGATATAACATACTGATCTTGGTATAGATGGAAATTAACAATGCATAAAATACCTTCTCAAAATACATTTTCCTTTGTTTTGTAAAAAAAGCTACCATTTAACTACTTATTCAGGGGGGTGGAAGCAAGGTTGAAACAACTGTTCACGCCATCATTTAAGGGGATTTAAGACACACAAGCACTGAAAAAGATGTAGTAATGTCTCAATAACACTAACACTCAGTCTTGTCTTTGAACCTTCAAAATATAAGGAAATGAATTCAATTTGTATTAACTTGACATCCAGGAAAATTTTCATAAATAGTTTAAAAAACAAAGTTCACTTTCAACAGACAAGTTGTTTCAAGAATGAAAGTATAAAATTTTAAATTTTCGGACTGTTGTTACAATCGAGTCATTAGCATGAAATAAGATACACACATCTTGGTTCAACCAATAGAATTACACCACAAGATTTCACTTTTTTTTAAAAAAGCAAACAAACTTTATCGCACAACCAAGACGTAAATACGACAAAAAGAATTAATATAAAATTGTCCATAGCTATGTATAATATGCACTCAACCTTCCTCCTTATTTCAAGGATTCACTTATAATTTATTGTATCTTAAACATTTACTCATGCTAGGACCATCTTAAAAGTATGCAACAGTCCCCAGGAAAATTTTACTCATTTCCAGTCACACTCAGAGTTGCAAGTTTTATTTACCATCCTTTGACTGTGCTTGTCTCAGTGCCTTGTTCAGGTTACTTTTTCCAGTACTTCTCAGCTAGTACTTTCTTTTCACAAGACACTGTAAAGGACCACTGAAAACTGCCCAAGTACTTTTAAATGAGGCAGCCTTGCATCTTCTGTGCCCTCAACACTCAAACTGAGATTAAGCTTCATACCTTGTAAGGCTATGATTAATGACAGTACATTTTTGCTGTTTACAGCATTGACTTAAGACTATTCCTTAGTCAAATCTGCAACTGTGAAACCAGAATACCTTCCCCGAGGCTCCAACCATCTTTGTGGGGAGACTCTGGAATGCCCTCAAACTGATTTTAAAGGTTATTTACAAATTCCTCTTTGAGCTGAAGTTTACAATCATCCGGTTTTCAAATGCTTTTGAAGCTATTCACCTCTAACATCCAGAACAAAATAATCTCTACAAACCATCACACTATAAGGATGGTAAACATCTCAGTTTCAGCTCTCCAGTTGAGAGTCCACCTGATGTTAGATGAATTTATCTTTCTAACTGTTATCCTCTTAAAGTCCCAAATATTTAAGTGGATGTAGTTCCAAGTTTGCTTTAACTGCATTTAACTATTTACAGTTAAGCTTTAACTAAAAGCTATACTATAAAAATCCATCAGAGCTGGACATTCACAATACGATATTTATGGTAAAATGGAAAAAGAGATCATATCAACTATTGAATTTTACCTGACAAGCAGCTTGGGATGAATGTTAAAGGGGTTCCTCTCCCAAGTTGTTTTACAAGAAAGGGAGGTACAAGATATTCAAATCAGTAAATAATGACGTGACCAATTACACTGGCAGCAGATAAACTATTAGACTCAAGTCCAAGGGAGCTTTTAGGAACATCAAGATTTGAGATTATAATAATCTAAATCGAGAGATGGGATCTACAGGATAACTAATTAACATTTCTTAATAAAAATGAACTGCGGATGCTGTAAATCAGAACAAAACCAAACTCAGCTGTAAAAACTCAGCTGGTCTGGCAGCATCTGTGAAGAGAAATCAGAGTTAACATTTTGGATCAAGTGACCCTACCTCAGAACTTTCCAGCAATTTGTTTTTGTTTGCAATTAATACTTCTACCTGGATGAAAAGTGGGAAGCCTTCAGAAATGAGATAACAAGAATCCAGAGAAAGTATATTCCCGTCAGGGTGAAAGGGAAGGCTGGTAGGTATAGGGAATGCTGGATGACTAAGGAAATTGAGGGTTTGGTTAAGAAAAAGAAGGAAGCATATGTCAGGTATAGACAAGATAGATCGAGTGAATCCTTATTCTGGATTAGTGGTGTTGGAAAAGCACAGCAGTTCAGGCAGCATCCGAGCAGTAAAATAGACGTTTTGGGCAAATACAGGAATATTCCTGATGAAGGGCTTTTGTCCGAAATGTCGATTTTACTGCTCCTCTGATGCTGCCTGAACTGCTGTGCTTTTCCAGCACAACTAATCCAGAATCTGGTTTCCAGCATCTGCAGTCATTGTTTTTACCGAGTGAATCCTTAGAAAGTAGGAGTATATTTAAGAGGGAGATCAGGAGGGCAAAACGGGGACATGAGATAGCTTTGGCAAATAGAATTAAGGAGAATCCAAAGGGTTTTTACAAATATATTAAAGGACAAAAGGGTAACTAGGGAGAGAATAGGGCCCCTCAAAGATCAGCAAGGCAGCCTTTGTG